>NW_005843240.1:126893-174677 GCF_000455745.1 Alligator sinensis | reverse complement strand
GGGCTTGGGGCGGGGAGGGGAGACACTACTGCAGGCCTGGCTGCTAAGCTGCTGTGTTACCAGTTACCAATCAAGCAATCAATCATGATTCACTCAGGGACCAGCTCAATACACAGGACCTAGCTACTACATAACAACTTAACGAGCATCAATTAGCACCTACAAAACCAGGCTAGGGAGAGGAAAGAATCAATACAGACAATCACCTGCCCCAAAACTGACACAGTCCTGGCATGAGTTTTATCTGTCAGCAGCTAGGGGTGCAGGGCCCCAGGACCCCCCTACACCGATCTCCTCGACAGCTGGCAGGCTTCATGGCCACATCAAGGACCACCATCCCTGCAGCTGTCACCCCACTGTGCCTTAACGCACGCAGTGTCACCCATGGCACAAGTTTTGCTTGTCCAAAGCTTGAGGGGCAGTTCCTCCCAAACCCCTGCACCGATCTTCTTGAAACTTGGTAAGCTTTGTGGCCTTAGTAAGTGCTACCATCCCTGCAGTTTTGACCCCCCTGTATTGTAACACACAGTCATGACATGAGTTTGGCTTTCAAGAATTTAGGGTACAGTTCCCTCCAAACCTCTGCACCAATCTTCTTGAAGCCTGGCAGGCTTTGTGCTCTCAGCAGAGGCTACCATCCCTGCAAGTTTCATCTAAATCGGATAAAAAACAACAAAGTTATAGATATTTCATTGATTCCCCATTATATCCTATGGCTGGATCTCCAAGGCGGCTCCAAAGCTTCTGAGCCGCTTCAGCCAGATTGAGGTGGAAACCTGGTCCGGAGTTCTGGATCGGATCGTGGCCATCTGAAGCAGCTGGATCCAAAGCAGATCAGATCGCTGCCGACTCGCACAGGCCTATTTGAATCATCATTTTTCATCTTGTTTATTTTGTGCTTGTGTTAAATGATAAAGTCTGAGGTATGTTAGATCTCATGAAGGATCTCAAAGGTTTAATAAAGTTGTATATTTAATAATTCTACTCCGTACTGTACAACGCAGATTTCTTATAGAAGAGAATCTTCACAGCCTGTTTCCAGCTTATTCTGTGCACTTAGGGTCAGGTATTCCAAAGTACTGTATACACGTACCTAAAGTTGCATATCATATTTAATGGACTTTACAAAAATCTGAATGTAACAAGAGCGAGGCAGCTAGGCAACCTACTGTGTACCTGTCTACTGCTTTGCCTACATTTAAGACCCCATTCTCAAACTGGCCTTGGTCTATGTAGGAAAAGCCAGTACACAAAGCTGCACCCTTAAATGTGTATAGTATTCCTGCATTTGTTTATCTGTGCATGTGAACAACCAGTTAGTTTTCTAACTTGCAGTTTGCATTCTTGTTTAGTTAGTTTGCAGGCACATTTGTAGATCTGTTTGCATAAGAAATGAAATAAGGGCATATGTTGATTTTGATCTGATTGTCTATATTGCTTTTTATACTAATCAGCTAAATAAACATTGCTTTTTAATGATATTTTGCATGGCTTCGTAGACCAACCCATTACATGACAAAACATGTGACAATTTAATTTGTTATGAAAAATTCTATAGAAGTGCCAAATATTTTACAGAAGTGCCAAACATGGTTAAGAATGTTCCTTTGAAATGTCTAACATAGGATGTTTCTCTACCAGGAATAATAGGAAAAAATCTAATGCTGTTAATGCAAATTGTTAATTTGTTTTCATTACTTTACCTCCTGTAGAAACTTCCTTTGTTCTTTCAAATGATTTTTTTATGTTAGTGTCTTGCAGAATTTCCATGAAAATTTCCAGTCTATGTAGAAAAATCTACCTGCTTACTCTTAAAATAATGAAGCTATTGGCAATCCTAATTAATTTTTTATTTGCCCATTATTAATTTGGAACTGTAGTATTGGTAGGAATTTGTTTCAAAATGATATTTGGATTTGAAAACTGCCTATTTATGATAACATGCAACTCTATAAACTTCTGGCTTTACCAATCAGTCAGTAAAAAATAAACACAATTTGAAACTAAGACAAACCTACATTGAAGGTAAGTTCTAAATATATCCAATCTACCATTCAGAGGTATATATAATAAACATTTAAGGAAAAAAATCTGAAAATCTCTTATGTAAGCTCTCAGTGAAGTATTTTTAATGTAGCAGTTAAGAAGATATAGACAGTTCTCTATTACTATGTCTATTACCATGTATTTCAGACAGCATACACTTTTTGATCTTCCTTTTCTGAAAATAAAATTTTCAGATTGAATTTCCTTCCTGCCAAAAATGCTTTATATTGAAATCTGGCTCTTCTGCATCCACTTCTGTTTAATCATCTTCTGAATTATCCTAGTTTTCAGTAAAAAGACATATTGCACAAGGAAGTCTAATTAAATCTACCATGGATCCTTGACACTGAGCTAAAACTGAGCTGACTTATCATAAGTCTTTTTTTTTAAATCTCTTTATTCATGTACTTGCTATCCTGATTCTATAAGACCTGAATGATCTAAAAGAATTATTAAGAAATTAGCTAATATTTGGAAAATAAGTTTCTAACCATTTCTAAATTTAGAGTGGTACAACACACACATACACACACACACAATGTATAACATCCCAAAGAAATGTAATGGAATAATTTATTGAGTACTTTGAGAAATTCCAATTAATATAGCTTTTAGGAATTGCATGAATTCTGATTGAGATATTTTTCTATAGGTGTCAAAGGTAATGCATATCTATTATTACTATATAGGAGAGTTTTGAGAATTAGTTAATATAAGTATGATCATTTAGAACAGGGGACTTCAACCTTTTTGGATCAGTGTACCCCTGGTGGCCAGACATGGAGCAGGTTACCCCTGGTGGCTGAACTGGAAGTGGGAGGGGTGGGAGTAGCACGCAGCTGAATGTGTGAGCCTCCCCCGCCCCCCACATCTGGCTGGGTGGGTGGCGCCTGCACAGCAGCGTGGCATGATGCATGTCAATGCTCCATCCCCACCTGCCCATGCGTACCCCTTAGGGCCTTCTCACATACCCCTGGTTGACAACCCCTGATTTAGAATAAACAGTGCTGTAAGAACTTATTTTTAATATATTGTACTGTAATATTTCCCTTCCACTTCCATTTCCAGATCTACTAAAGGAACCCCTTCTTAAAACTTTATCTGTGTCATCTTATCCTGAAAGGTTGCAACCTTCTTCTAGACTCTATGTTCAAATGTAAATTTATGATAATTTGAAAAAATGTGGCTAGACTGTTAAAAGTAGTAAAGGAAATCAAACATCTTACTCTGAATCAAATACTGTAAAACAGGGACTAAGTAGAAATAAGTAGAAAATTGTATCCAAGGAGGGATGAGGGAATTCAAGTGCTGCTTGTGAGTAAATCTGGAATATTCCCAAACTCATTGGTTTAAAATGCACTTTTTAATAGAAAAACTTCTGGAAGCTTCCCTAAGATAACTTATTTTACTTAGAAAATCACACTGTTGGAACTTAGGTTGAGTTGTCTCTGACCAATACCAACATAAAAAATCAGTCTGAGAGAGTCACAAGAACCTCTAGATATCCTCTTAAAGTACTCTATCTGATCTTGATATTCATGCAGTATTTGTTGGTTTTTATAACAACTAATATAAATAACAAAAACATCAGTTGGAAGCAAAGAAAGAGGCTATAGAGGGACCAGCAACAGAAGGACTAGAGTTTGAATCAAAGTTTATAAAGAAACAAAGGGGTGTCAAACCCTTCTGGCCTTGTGGGCTGGATGACTGGTACTGGGCCAGTCCATGGGCTAGATCAGGAACCCAAGGAATGCACCCCGTGCCCTTGCACCCCACCTGCCAGAACCAGTGCATGGACCCCTCCCACTCCCAACCTGTTCTGAGACCATGCCATGTGGTGGGGGGCAGGAGGTACATGTGTGGTGTGGATTCTGAGCAGGCTGGCATGGGCTTCAGCTGGTCCAGGATCTGTCTTGCATGTGGCACCCTTCCCCACCACACCCAGTATGGGAATGTGCTGTACTCTGTGTGTGGAGGAAGCCACTACATGCAACACTGATCCTGGACTGAATGGGGTGGCACCATGGACAACACGGAACCCCAGCTCTGCATGCGGGCCTGGTCCAGCAGTGTGTGGGTCACAGCAAAGTGGGCCAGACAGTAGGGCTCTGGGTCCTATCTTTGATACTCGTGTCCTAGAGGGGGAGAGAGAGATTTTGGAGTAAACAATAAAGCTTGAACACAGAAACTGAGGTAGAAATTGGTTTTCTGCTTCCAACCAAACTAAAGAAGTAAAATGCAATGAAATACATAAATATGGAGAAGAATGGGACCATTGTCATAAATGAGAGGAGGATGTGTGGTAAGGTGATGAGAACCTAGGAGAAGAAAAAATAAGACTTTCTGCTGGCAGAGAATGAGGAAGCAGAGAATGAGGGGAGCTTTGAAGATAGGACAGTGTTTGGATATTACCTTGCCGGGGCGAGGGGGGGGGGGGGGGGGGGGGGATAAGCAAAGATATTAGTTGAGAATATCTTATCTAAGTGCAAGAGGCAAGGATTTTTGTGGGTAGAAAATATTATTGATGGAGCAGAGTAGCATAGTATGAAGGTGTAAAAGGAAGCTTGGAACCATAGATATTTGAAATGCTGAATTTCTGAATTGGGAGCATGGACATCTTGTAGAGATAATGAAATACCCAGAAGGCAACAAGGAAGTCTGAAAATGCAGAAAGTGTATATAAAGGTCATGAATAAAGCCAGGACCTGGGTGTGGTAGATATGGGAATGGCAGAAGATAACAGTACGGAAGTACTGGTAAGGAGAAGACAGGGTATAGAAGCAGAGTGTATGGATGCTTGCCCAACTGGAAGAATAAGAAGAGGGTAATGGGAACAAGTAGGAGGGTAATAATGACCTAAAAGCAAACCAAGTGAAATGAAAATGAGGTCTTACAGAGGGCCCTCCAATGAAAGATAGTGAAGATCAGGAAGCAGAGCCACCTACAGAAAACTGCATAATTTAGATCATTTCCACCTTGGACTGTGTGTACATAGCCCAAGACTGCTCAAGCCCAAAAGGGAGTCAGCCACCCCAAGTTTCAGCTCTGCAGATTAAGGTAAGCAAAGAAAATAAACATGGATCATGCAACAAACTGTAACATTAGAGTTCAGTTTAGTATTGGACTAAATCAAATCAAATACTAAAATTGTCCATTTATACAGCACATTCTATCATGTTTCCCGTTCTGCCCATGATTTATTGATTTCAATGAAAATTCCAGATATGGAAAGATGGTATGATGAGTTATAATGTGGGTGGCCTCAATGATTCATTAGTCAGGCATGTTTAAATGATGACAAATTAATTTAAAAGTCACATTCAAATGTATTTGGGGACTCTGTATCTTAAAATCACCTCAACTTTTAAACAAAAATACTTAGTCACTACATCCTTTCATGTTCCCAGTTATTTCAGTAGTTTACATTAAGTTCTGAAACTTTAAACCAAACATGAATCCATGTAATATAAAACAGTAAGCTACAGCAAGCTATAGAAAACTAGTTTCATGCCAGAGTGATACTATAGTAAATCTCTTTCTTGCTACTTTTGTGTCTTATGATGTCAATGGATCCATTCACTGTGTATCCAGCCCATGAAGCCATTTTGCCTATTTCCAGCAGAGACCAAGGATTTGGGGATGGGACCTACTGTTGAATTCCCAGTGATGGAGCCCTGATGGGCATGTGTGTCAGTGGCAGTGGGTGAGCAACAGGTGTGTTAACCCCCACACCACTTCTTGCCCCATCACCATCACTACTGGGTCCAGCTCCAGCCTGAGATGCACTTTGCAGCCTGCATCAGGCCTGTAAAGAGCCTCATGGTCCAGATCTAGCCCAAGGGTGCAGGTGAGTTTGAAGTATATCATTCTCATTAAATTATATTAGTCAACCATTAGCCTCTTCAAATACAGATACTATACATATTTTTATTGTTTTCCTGGAGTTTCCAGAGAAAGATGTGAATTTGACCTCAGTAGGATTTTTCCTCCCTCCCAGATACTGCCTTCACAATAATGTGAATTAACTATGAATTGCAAAACTAGTACCTACATGATAAAGTGAGACCATTCAAAGTTAAGGTTTATCCATCTGTCTCTGACCTCCTCACATCCAAATATTGCAGCAAGTGTTAAAGATAAGCTTATCTGCTGGTGTCAAAGTAAAGAATCACACAGACTAGGCACAACCGAATAAACTAAAAGTATAACAGTGACTTTTCCCATTTTTGTCCATTTTGCATTAAATTCTGAATGTTAAATTTAATGCAGTTTTTCTTTTGTAGTAAATATACTGATCACTCAGTTATATGCCAAACTGAAGATCAATATGAAAAGCAGGCACGCTTCAAGAGTGTGATGATAATATCAGTTTACATAGCTCAGGAGTTTGACATCACAGATATGAAACAAGTACTTCTGGAAACCAATACACAATGATGGCTTTAAAACACAGTCCAGCATTCAAATCAAAATGGCAGTTCAATTTGAAATACTGCAGAGGGAGCAACAAAAACTTTTTGCAAAAGAATGGTGTGGAGAGAGGGGAGAAGAATCCAAATCCAAAAGATGTGTGTTGGATGCGAATCTTTGTATGCACATACCTCAGACAAGTGGCAGAGGAGTAATCCATTTTAGAAAAGACGCTGAAAGAGCTTGATGTCCACCTGGCAAATTTCTTGTGCTGTTTAAAAAAGCAAGACGGTTCAGATTATGAACCGAGTCATATCTGCAGTATTACCACTAGTGCTGATCTCTATGTAAGTAAAAGCAAGGCTTGCCTGCTGTGTATACAGTTAGATTTTCACTGTCAGGAAGGAAAAAAGGCAGCAAGCCCTGCACCAAAATCTTGGGTAAGGCATTTGGCCTGGAACACAGCCTCTGTTTGAAAAGGGTAGGATTAGCTGTATACCTCTGCAACTCTAGGCTTTGTAACCTTACTGCCTTTTTACTGTGCTTAATATTATGTTCCAGTTTGTGCTTCGCTCTAAGGAACAATATGACCCTTATTAGATAGTTATCACTCCTAAATGATGGTTACAGAAATAAATTCCTTGAATTTAATAATAGGCAAACAATTATAAGAGCTGGCAAACATCCAAAAAAATATAAGGCCAATGAAATCAATCTTGTAACAGAACCCTGTGTTGCTAAACAGACCTGACTGACTGCAGCTTGTGAAAGGTTTTAAAAATCCAAAATTGGATCTCCTGTCTTAGCCCACACTTAGTATAAACTACAAAGCAAGCATTCTCATTTGATTGAATAAAAAAAACCATTGATACCGATACAAATGAACTAAGTTCTATGATTAAATGTCCTGTTGACTTACCTGATACACCAGGCATTTCAAATATACTATGAGAAAGAAAGCATCAGAGATGGTGATAATGAAATGCTGTCTAATAAACTTGTTCAGGATTTCTAGCTTAAAAAAATGCCAAGTATTTACAATTGCTGCATTCTCACTGGGGAGGGGGGGAAAGAGAGAGAGAGAGACCTCTGCAGTATCCTTTCTGCTCCATCCTCGGCTTCCTGTTCTGAGGCTCACTCTATGGTACCTAATACAAATCAGCAAATAGCTTGCAAAAAAAAGGCAGATAGGGGGAGGGGGGAGGAAAAAAGACAGCCATCACCTTACAAGACAGCTCCATCTACTGACAAAAAGAATGAATCAGTGGTAACCAGTATTTTTTTTTTATAGCTCCTCTGGTCATAATAGCATTTTTAACAAGTTTGTGCAAATTTATTTTCTAGAGTTGTATTCTTTCTCAGAAGAAACCAAGGACAAGGACTAAAATAAAAAGTTATTTTAAAAAACTTAAAAAAAATATCCAGAAAAGTGCCTTTGTTGTTTTCATTTCATTTTTAAATATTTAACCATTTACTTCTGAAACATAAGCACAAGAATACAACTCAGTTCTTCTTCGAATAAATGATCTTTTTATGCCAAAGCCTGTGTATTGTGATTTATTATGATGACACAAGAAGGTTGTCCAAAACTGGTTGCTTGCATTTCACAACTGACTACCGTTTTATCACCATCTTATTTTATAACTCATTACAGCATATTAATGGTAAATTTACCATTGTGTAGGATAGGATCAATTAAAAAACCTTAATGTGCCAGCATGATATGATATCGTATCCATATATAACAAACTGTCTTGCCTGTCAAACATTTTGTTAGACAACTGTGATGTCAGAACCCTGCATTACAAGGTTTAGAATGGCAGCTAGGCAGCCAGACCTGGAGCCTTTACAAAAAAGCTGCTTTTTAAAATTTAAACTGTTAAGTGACAGTGCCTTCCAGCACAACGAACCTTTAGCTGCAGTGGCTCATGGCTTCATTTTTATTGCCAAAACTAAATCTGAGAGAATATACACTTCTAGTTTTGCTTTTGTGACTAAAAAACAAAAACAAACCCCAGTTAAAACTGGAATGGCCATAGGCAAATACTTTTCAAAGTCATATCTGCACCCACACTAGGGTGAGGTGGGTATTGAGTAACCAATGATTTAAAGAGAAGAGGACAACAAGCAGGGTGGTAGCAAGCAGAGCAGGAGCAGGAGATGCTGAGAGGAAAAGAGCAGAAAACAATAAAGCACTTACTTCATTATATAACATATGAATTTGGCAAGTGCAGATAAAAACAAGTATTCATCTGTATATAATGACTGTTTTCACCAGCATAGATACTGAACATTCAAATGTCTAATTCAACAACTCTAAAAAGTCTATGATAAATTAGAGCTACCAGAATCAGTCTAGATGCTGCCCTGATAGGATGCATCGTGACTTATTTTATATATAACACAGTGAGGAACAACCTTTTTTTGCAGGCATGCCACAAATTAGCCCCACACCTTCCCCCAATGCTATTCCCATCCTCCTTCCCCTGTTGGATCAGCTATTCTATTTTTTGTTGCCTGTTCTGTCCCCCTACCCAATCTGCTCCCTGCCTGATTTGTTTTCTGCTCCTTGGCCTATCTCCTCCCTGGTCTGCCTTGTGCCATGGACAGTGACTGCCTATGCCACTTGTAGCACAAGTTGCAGGTTGACACCGCTGTATTAACATAAGGGATTTTTGTGATGGTATTATTTGTGCCATATTTGACTTATTCTATATGGCAGGGGTTTTCAAGCTTTTTTAAGGAGTGTACCCTTTCTGGAGTGTACCCCCTTCCAGATGGGGAGGGAGGGCTGACAGCCAGCTGGACATGAAGCCGGCAGCATGCAGCAGCAGCGCAGAATGGTGAATGGCGGCAGTGGGGGGTGGGGAGCTCGCACACGGCAGCTGCTGCTGCCATTCACCACTCTTCGCCACTGCTGTACGCCGCTTCCCTGCACTGCTGCGCATACCGCCTGGGGCCGTCCCAAGTACACCCAGGGGTACGTGTACCCCTGGTTGACAACCCCTGCTATATGGAACTGAGATCCTTCAACTCCCACTGACTATACTGGGATTTAGGGTGCTCAGATCCACCCAGCAAGTGCCTTGCAGCTTAATGTCCAACTTGTAAATATTTATAATAGTTTGAGGTTATAAGCATGTTTTCTAACAATTGCAATGAATTTTACTTGATATATGCTTAAGTGTTTGCAATGCAAATACTAAAATGAATAAATGAATATAAATAGAGAGGTAACAATTTTAGACTTCTAAATGTTTAGGTAAAAAAATAAAAAACCCCTAACATTTGGTTACTGAGATTTTAAAAAGCCACATATTATATATATATATATATATATAGATGTGTGCATATTAGAACATTAATAATTCTATCAGAAAAGGATGTTGAAAATAAATTGTTTTCTTGAAAAGGGACGCAATTCAAATGCCATACTTTTAAATTAAAAGTATGTAAAAGTAAAAAGTTTCACATAGTTTCTCATAGATTAAAAAATCTATTATGTTTTTACTTTGTATGTTAACTTTAACTTTTAAAATGCTATCATTGTACTAATTAAAGGTCTTAGATTCAGAAATGTGGAAACAAGTTTTCTGTGCACAGGGCAAGAACACAATGGACTACAGTTTTGAAAGGTTTTCCTCTTTAATACACCTTAAACCTGACTCAGAAAGACTTTGCATTTACTATGGGGCTTGTGGTTCTTCTGCTAAGATGAACAGTGAGATCACCACTTGTAAGCTTTACATCTTTTGTTATTCTGTATGTAGGCCACTGAACAGTTAGCAAGCAATTCAGGCCGGTCAATTGCTACCTAAATTGCATTTGATTCCAGGAACTAGAAATGTAAAGATCCATGATCTAGTACCATTTGATTGCATCAAACAAGCTTCGGAATTGTTGGGTTCTTATTTAGGTTTAATCATTTGTCGTTTATCCTTCACATATGTTACAAAGTTCTGCAATGTCCTTACATTACTTGTAGAAAAATCAGTTCCTTGTGGTGATTGAAACACCTTTGAGACAGAATCCCCCTCAAGGTTTGGAACAATTTATAAGCATTCAATCAGCATTAACTGTCTCATTCCTAGGGGAAGTGTTTTTTAGCACTCCTGGAAATAAAAAATACAAAATAGTGGCAAATACAAATCTGTAGATAAAATAAGCAGCAGAATATTCATTCATGAAACTTAGAAGTATAAACTTGTTTCTGATAATTTGTGCTCCAAGCTACTTTTATTACATATGACCAGCTTTAAATTGTATCACTCTCAAAATGGACTAAATAATTAATAAGAAAACAATACCCATCTCAAATCTAGACAAAGAAATGTAGACATTGCAGTAAAAATCGTTGATGTCCTTAGTGAGTTAGTACGTCTACAGGCTTTCTTTTCAGTCCAATACTTATCCTGAACTTAATACACACTACAACATAAGAACTCTGTATTTTCCCCAACTCAATCACAATTTTATATACTTTAATAAGAAATTCATGCATTATAAAAGTGTACACTCCTGAATAGGCCTTAAAGATCTTCCTTCCTCAAGTATTACTGGTACAGCCTAAACTGTTTTTCGAGACAACAACCTTAATATAGACACTGACTTAAGGTACTTTAAAGGACCTTTTAAGGAATATGGCATAGGAGGTAACTATTTTGGACTGGAGCTCAAATTTCATTGGTCACACTGTATGTTGAGGTACTCACATCTAGCTCCATCAACTTTTGAGTGGCAGAGAGAACCTGTATCTCTTCTGTATAAGCCATCTATCCTGGGATTCCTGGGCCAGGAGGTTTTCTCAAGGCCATAACAAGTCCTTACAAACAAACTAAACTTCCACCATTTAAATCCTCACCATATTTTTAATACCTGAAAGCCAAATACTGAAAAAAGAACTTAATGTATATCTCTCAGCAAACTGGACATCACAAATCAAATTACTTCCTCCCAAAAGAAAAAGGAGAAAGAAAAGGAGTCATTAAAAAACCTACCTTGTGTCCATATGTTTAAACAAGAGAGATACCAATGTATAGCTAATTAATAGAAATGAACACAAGTAACTTTGTGATATATGTTTTATTCACCTTGTTAAAATCTTTTATTGCAGATATAGTGAAAAGTCTTCACACCCACTGCAAAGCATGAGTAATCAGCTCCAATTGGTGTGGGTACAAGAAATCAGCCCAACAGGCTACATCAGCGCCAGTACATATGCCTCACAATTGTTATGAGAATCCTGTGGCTGCAGTAAATCCCATATTTCCTGAAACTTTGCTCCACAAGCACCAATGGTTAATGAAAATGCATAGTGGAGGATCGAGCTGCCCAGTCCTATTTCTGTTCTTGCCTCAGCCTGACTCTGACCTATCCTCAGGCATCTCTGTACAATTGAGAGAGGACAAACTACAAAACTACATAACTATGGTTTAGAGGTGGTACACACTTCCTGGTTAATTCTAGCTTCCTTTGGTAAATAGCATGACAATATATTAAGGGGGATACTGATTTTTCTTAAAGCATAAACAAGTAAGTATGTCAGTATTCCTTCTGAGAGGCTCCCACTGCAGTGCAGCTCCATGCTTTATGAAGTCAGAGTTAAAAATATGAACCTTACATTTCTTTACTATTCTGCAACACCATTTAAGCTGTAAACAAGAAGGCCTAATGTATAATATGACGAAACCTATAGAGTTACCTCTCAAAAGTGCAGTGATGAGAAATTACAGGAAGCCAAACAATTAGCAATACTGAAAACTATGTTTTGAGTACACGCTGAGAACAATATTATCAGAAATGATCAAAACATACATTTTAGTTGCCAGGGACTTGTACAATCTCCCAGTTTCTCTTTTGCTTGCTTGATGCTCTAGGGTTCGTATCTAATCCATGAGATGTACATGGTTTGGAAAATGGGGAAAGGAAAGAGTCCTGAAGTATCCAGTGAAAGAATCACTACAGATCCTGCACTGGCATGAGGATAAACTAGGAAACCCAATGGGTTCCTGGAAGAGCTAGAAACCAAACAAGGCTGGAAAAAGTCACCCTTGATGAATAACCAGGAACTAAAGAACCATCCAGACAGAACAGAAGATTGCTGTTTCTGCCATTTACTGAAAAAAAAACCTCAGATAAAGAAAGGTAATTTTTTTGTACTGGAAATAGAGACCGTGTTACTCAGTTACACAATGTCAGTCTCTAGAATAGCTGAGCTGCATATAGATTCTACATGAAGAGATTTGTGAAATTTTACATAAAACTAAACACACACAAAGAGTGGCAGTCTGGACTGTAAAGGATTTGGATTTTTAAAAGCTTAGGCCCATCTGTAAAATTTGTGAATTAAAACATTAGAGGCCTATATACCTTCAGAACAGAAGTGAAATAAAGTAAAACTAAGATGCTAACAGCTAGTTTTTTTTCAACTGAACACTAAACTGTAAAGGTTAATTTAGCAAGTACATAGGCACATCCTACAAACATATTACAACTATTGCCCGGTCATGATGCACAGACCCAATCTCAGGTGTAAACGTCTCTTTCATGTAATGTGATGTTCTCAAGGTTTTTATTGTAAATTGCTCACAATAAAATAAATTCAAATTGTTCAATAAAAGAACTAATATCACATATGCTTATGCAAAATAAATTAGTCCTAAATAGCTTTTAATTCATAGACTGTAGTATTTTTCTTTTGTTCCTTATATTTAGTATACTGTTCAGGAACTTTCAGATTTAGCAGGCCATAAAAGGACCTTATGCTGCAGAAAATTGTGGGCTAATTACTTGGGACAGGAGCAGAGAGAGGGTGCCCTAGGAAACTCAGTTACGTAGTACGGAGAGAGGAAAAGTGAGGGATATTGTGGGGCAAACCAGGATAGTGGTCATTGCGTTTATTAACTGAACCTTTCTATTTGATCTCAGAAAGACAGGAAGCCAATAGTCTATGTCCTGCAGTAGCTAATATAGAGTGGCTTCATTTCATATATTGTAGTTTGGACTTCAAGGTTCCATTCCTCACACCATACTGACATGGTGAACACAGCTAGTTTACATGGGTTACATACTCTTTTATGGACTTCAACACTTCATATGCCAATCATTCATTTGGGCCTCACTAGGCCGAGATACTATGATTGCCTTTCTCTTTCCCCAATGTAGAAAAAAGAACATCAAAATAAAATAAAAAAAGACAGCACTGCATACTTAGGAAATAAATCAATGACTTCTATGAAATATAATAAACTATTAATGTCTGTTAACACTTCTTAAGTTAATACTAAAAACTAGGGCTGAAAATATTTAATATTCATAATACCCTATCCCCCTTATTGCATTTCACCTTCATAAGTGTAAGGACAAAATATAATAAGTCTGCTAGAATACAGTAGGCCTAAACCAGGTAACAAACTTCCATCTGAGCACCAAAAGTGCATCATTACAATATTACATGATATTCAGCAATTTTGTTCTAAAATTCATAACTGCTATTATACATACAATTGTTTTAATAGCTCACTTGTGACATTTTTGTATATTTTCAACTACTATTACCCTCCTTTTCACTTGTAAGCAACAGAATTACTGAAGTTAAAACAGATGTTTTCAGGGTAACAAACAGAAGTTGTAGTTTTTTAAATCTAGCTTCTTCATTCACAAGCTAATTAATAAAGGTCTTAACTTAGCACTTCTCCTAAATTATAATATATAGTAGCTCTGATCATCACAAGGGAAAAATCCCATTCAGTAAATAGTGAGATAAAATCATTATAAACAGTCAACTTTAATGCTTGACTGTTGTGCCAGAGGAGACAGAGCTCTTAATAACTATGAAAAAATAAAAGAACTATTTACATCACTTAAAAGCAAAGTGCTACAATTATTATAACCATTCGTTCATTAAATGATATAAAGAATTGTTTTGCAATATAGGGAATAAAGTGTGTCAAAAGAATTTTCATCATCCCCAGTTAAATTTGTTCTTGAGCTAATATACATCTTTATTTTTATCTGAATTCAAGGCAAGGTCACATTTTTCTCATGTTGCATTTCTTTTTTACTTATAACCAAAGACAGCTGCTATAATCTGTGTAAGAATATTATTTAAAGTTAATGTATGAAAGAGTCTCTTTTGCAAAATCCTAGCAGTAAGCTAATAGAACAGAATTGGTTGATAAACATGCTGACTGAAGTTGTTTTCTCTAAGACATTTTCAATACAAAGGCCACTTGCTTTTCATATTTGCTAATGTATTGAAATTAAGTAAACACTTCAGTTTTAAAATTACCACCTCCTTCAATTCAGTTATCAGCCAATCCTTTATTTTGTTGAACACAACAATGCTTAATTGCTGTCCAAGGTGCTGTAACACAAATGTGGGCTGTGGAATAAAGGGCTCCAGCTATAGCCAAATACTGTCAAATGCATTCCATTGCCTCATTAAACAGTTGCCATACCTAAAAAGCAAGCCGGCCTTGTTGAAATTCCTTACATGAGACTGCAGTATAAATGGTCTGCTGTTACTTTCTAGGGCCTAATCTACTGCATTCCATTAGTGATCATCCTTTTCACCACCTGACAACCCTCACTGTAGGAACATTCAGTAACAGTCTATAGACAAATCAATTTCATGGTTTTCCTGGCCTGTTTTTCAAGCAGAGTGTTAAATTTAAAATATTTCTTTAAGATCTACCTGATATATCACAATCTGATACAAGTTTAGTCAGCATATGCTGTTTTGGCATTCTGCAGAGCAGTCATTAAATGCAGTTTTATCTGCAGTATTAGGGGTGTACAAATCCATGCAGTCATACAGTAAATGATACCCACATATCCTATGGGCTTTCAATGTTGCCATTAAGAGTAATTTAACAAATCAAAGAAATAATATATAAAGCAGGGTTCTTAATGAAGGAAGCATATATGTAATTTGAGGCAAATGCAGTGCAACAGCCAACAACTGCAGCAAATCTCTTAGAGCTAATAGCCAAATCTAATAATGCTTTCCCACATCACCTTCAAGCAAATGGATTTTGTTCACTGTTTAATCAGTCAAATCAACAATAATCCCCACAAGGATAGAGAAGATGTTATTAAACAAACTCTAATTTATGATTCGTTTATTTGTAAAGTGTCTTAAAGCTGGTATAGCTAGAAGAAGAATTACTCTGCTTATTCAAGCGTGCTGACAAAGCTGGTTTCTCCTAGCAATTTATCTGCATCTCACAGCATGCCTGAGTCATCTGCATAGAAAAATAGCATATTTACCATTAAATCATGCAAAAAAAAACATTTACCCAAGAAGATGTAGCAAAGGTCAGAATCCAACTTCCAGACCCCATGAAGCAATAAGCTGAAGAAAGATTTCCACCAGCTTGCTCAGGCCAGCAGTGTCTCTCCTACACTTGACCTAGACTGCCTTACATAATGAAGAATCAGCGCTGTATCCCATGTGGTAGAGCAAGCTGAATGTCATCGCTGGCAGGAGTAGGGAGTACTGGCAGCAGGCAGGCTGGTAGTTAGCATGGAAATCACGAACTCTTTTTTTCTGAGAGCTGTGGGAGAAAAGGCAAGAATAGAGCAGAACTGCTGGTGTCATTCCTTCTCTGGAATGAATGACCGGAAGGAATGAGGGTGCTGCAAATGTGAGGCAGACAGCAAGTGCAAAAGCTGCATCTGTGCTTAATATAAATGTAACACAATTCCTGTCACACTGTATCTAAAGGACTGCATAGCTACAGCTAATAAGAAAGCAACAGCAAGACAATGTGAGGAAGGAGAGGCTACTGCTGCATATACTTGTCTTTTTATAACCCTTTATGGTGAGTAGAAGAAAACCAAAGAAGGTATTGGAGAAACTTTAATGTTGTAATTAATTTCCAAATGGAACATTTTATTCCCCTAAATAAATCTTAGTGCATGCTGGTTAACTAGTTTCTGGAAGAAAAGCCATTTGTGATTTGCCTTATGTGGCAATACAGAGGTTAAATTTGTTGCCTTAACGTGGATTTTGATATTTTTAAGCAGGGTTGGGAAAAAAAAAAACATATTCCTGGCTCTGATGGTTTTCAAATTACTCTTTGGAAGAAGGATTGGTATTTCTAGTCTATTTTCTGAAGATGACCTTTTGGGAATTTCCTAGATTATTATTATTTGGAACATATCAGCAATTCCTTTCTTTGGAGGGCACAAGGGGGAAAACACAAATCTAAGGCTTAGACAGAAGCTTAGTTGGAGAAAAACTTGGAAAGATTTTTGCTACATAGGAAATGTGGTTTTATGATTAATTAAAATTACTGTATGTGATTTGGATTTCTTATTTCTGGTTTTGTGTATTGAATAGTAAAAATATTGTGAGTACTGGGAATGTAAATACAGAACATAACTGATTTCTATCATGAAGATATTATGTGGATATTATATATTCCTTCATTAATACAGGAACTCTTGAGCTTTTCTAATTATATTTAAAACAACCATGATTTAATAAGGAGAAACCATTATGGTACATATGTGCCTTTGTCATAAGGACATTAGAACTAGGTAAACAGTGTTTACAATGAATGTAGCAACTGAAACTTAAAAGGAAGCATAAAATATTTAGCTATGATTAAAGCTGCAGTATATTCAAGTAGTGATGCTTTTTGCTGGTTTTTTCCTAAGTTAACAAAATATCTAATTTCTGAGCGAATAGATGTGATGGTAAACAGTACAACCATTTTCAGCATAGCTCTGAGACACTAAGTTAAACTCTTATCTGCATGGAATACCAAAGGAGCAACTCGGTGACAACACTGCGGCAACCCAAAACACCAGGTCACTGAACTCTCAGTGTACTGCAAAAGATTTAGCCCTTCTCTGAAACTACAAAAATAGCAAGAGTTAAATCAGGTTTACAAAGGTCACCTGGGATATTATATTCAAATGTGCCCACAGTTGGCAGAATACAAGCCTGTTCTATTTATTTGCTCTGAAATGAGGTATTAAAATTTGGAAGGGGGAGTAAAAGTCTGTAAACTATCCCCATGCCTTTTCCTTTTTCAAAAATATTACCATGTCTTTTCCTAAAAAAGTGCTAAACAAACAAAATATGCAATAGTTCATATAGCCCTTTCTACTTTCATTATAATAATTTTCTTTCTGAGGAGGATATACAACTCTAATAAATGATATAACAGCTTTCGACTCAGTTAAATAGCATACCCATAGGTCTAATGTCTAATTTGGAAAGCAATTTAAACCCAAAATACAGTAAGAATAGTATACTTGCACTAAAAGTTGTATTTATTGTCACATTTGAAATCAATGTGCTGTTAACTGTTTTAATGCAGCTGTTTCATTAATTTATCATGTGATGTTAATCACAATGTCATAGTAGATGTTTTCACTTGCTTGTTGACATTCATTATTAATACAAATATCACAATCAATATTTTTGATATTTCAATTTATTTAATACAACTACATGTTTAAAAAAGAAACTGGCACGAAAAAATACCCTAAAGAGTGTATTCACATGTGTGATCAATAGATCATATGGAAGAATCATATGCAGATTGTGGAAGGTGGAGCAGCAAGTTCATTCAATCTGTCTCCATATGATTATACTCTCCAGACATGAAAGATATTAACTATTTGTATTCTTTATCATCTGTGTACATGTGCATATATATGTATTGCACAGAAGTCAGTAATGACCCATATATTTATACATATTTTTGCAACTTCTCTTTAGGAAGGTCTGACACCATTTCCATTATTTGCAGAAACCTTTGAAAAAACAGCAGAGGGAAAACCTCCACACTTGAGAAATGCCTCTTCTTCCTATGACACTCTATTCAGATTCTACTGCAATATAAGCTATTACTAATTGCTCTTTTCCTTTTCTCTTCTGAATTCCTCAGGAACATTTGGTGCATGCTAAAATAAAAGGTGTACACACAGCTTTCTAAGGTTGGACTAATCCTGTGACCAAAACAACTGCACAGCAGCTCACAGTGTACTACACACACCTAGAAACACCCAAAGTAGCTGTATTGAGAAGACGAGGGAAGAAAAGCCAAGTTACTTAGACCCAGTATATGGTCACTGTAGCCTCTGCCATCTCTCATCATCTGGAGTCATCTATGGCAGGAACTATGCCAGGCAGAGCCATCCCTAGGGGGGTGAATTAGAGTGACTGCCCTGGGCCCTGCACTTTGAGGGGCCCCACAGAGCTAGGTGGAGCAGCGGCAGTGTGGAGCTGGGCCGATCGCTACCCCACTTTTCCCCCCACCGCTGATGATGGCTTGGCAGTTTCCTCAGGTCTAGGATCGGAGCAGGGGTGGGTCCCCGCATGGGCTGATTTGCCCCAGGCCCCACACCCTGCTTGGGTCGCTTCTGATGTCAGGATTTCCCTCATTCCATATAAAACTTCCCTGGACTCAGCACCTGGTCCAAACAGCCAAATCCTGCTTCTGTGGGTGCCACATGGTATTGGATATCTTTACTTCTGCTGTGATATACAATTAGCAAATGTAAAATTGAAATACATGTTTACATTTATAGTACAAGGGCATTAGGTAGTTGAATTGATATAAAGAACTGTGCAAGTTTCTTGCTAATAAGTCAACTAGTTTCATAGTAGCTAGGATCAGGAGGGACCTGAACAGATCATCTAGCCTGACCCCCTGCCACAGGCAGGAATGAATGCTGGGTTCACAAGACCCCAGACAGGTGATCGTCCAACCTTCTCTTGAATTTGCCCAAGGTAGGGGCGAGGACCACTTCCCTGGGAAGTTGGTTCCAGATTTTGGCCACCCTAACTGTAAAATATTGCCTTCTGATCTCCAACCTAAACCTATTCTCCATCAGCTTAGGGACCCACCCCTGCTCCGATCCCAGACCTGAGGAAGCTGCCAAGCCATCATCTAGTATAAGTGTAAGATGTATGATCAGAAATCATATATCACTTACAAACCTAAGAAGCGTGAGCATTCATGATGCTACTTGCTGTTTCTTTGGCACCATTGGGCACTTTTACACATGCCCTGTGGGCAGGAGGCAGTGCTTTAATTTCAGCGGCTCCAAGAGCTGCTTTAATTTAAGTGCTGCAGCATCTCATGTATTAGTGTCCCCACACTTCAAAATGGTGGTGGGGGTGCTTGAACTAAAGCTCATTCAACAAGCTTTAGTTGAAGCACTCCAGCCACCATTTTCAAGTGTGATACATGACATGTGGAGACTGGCTGAAGCACGGTAATTACTACACTCCAGCAGACTCAGTTAATCAAGTCTGCTCCATTGCATTGTAATTATAGTGCATCAGAACAGCCTCTATGCTCATGTACAGGCAGCCACTATTCGTTTTATGTATTCACCTTAGTTCTTGTGATTCTCATCTTTCCTACCCTGACTGACTTTTACTATACTGAGGTTAAAATGCTGCATTTTAACTCAGTGAACAAACACACAGTGGTATCATCATAAATAGTCAAGAAAGCATGAAAAATTCCAAGCAACCTGTACAAATCCATTGAGTTAATTATGTAATATTTATCATGAGTAATGATTTTATGTATTTTTGCTTCTTAAACCTCTTGCTCTCCCTCCTCCTCTCCAGCCCATTATAATTATACTCAGTATTACTGTGCCCCAAGAGCTCTTAATGTTAGGTACTGTTTAAAACATTTTGCTTTAAATTGTCTGGGCCAATTTAGTGGTGGGTAGCAGATAGTATTGGTCTATTTTAAGCAAGTTAACAATATCCTTCATGGAAAAACAAAAGATTTCCTGACATCAAATGAGCTTTGCTGCATTATTCTCTTCTCAGCCAGCCTCCATGATAATGTAAAGGGTATGTAATTTGTGGTTATGGTGACAGAATTAGTCACATATAGAGCAACACAACAAGTGTTAAATGACCCATGTTTATTACATTATAGAGGGGCAATATTTACCTTGCTTGTTACGGTGAAAGCATAATACTCTGGCAATTAGGACTTGTAGTAATGATGATATCTTTTATTAGACCAAGAAGATTTTTGCAAAAAAAATTCTTTAATTACAAGCTTTGGGATACAAACACCCTTCATCAGGCACTGAAGAAAATATTGTAAAAATTCTCCTGGGTTGAAATAAAAGTTCATATTTCATAGAATTTCACAGAGGAGTCAATAGATGGAAACCCCCTCTGGGCAGTCACTTCATAACTGGTATGAAGCCTCTCATCTCCTGTGAGGATCTGTGATGATGCAAATTACCTTGAAACAAAGGCAGGAGCAGGATATCAGGTTTCAGGTGGTCACAGCTGCTTCCTGCTTGGGAAAAGATGAAGTTTTAATTTTTTAAAAGCGACTAAAATTCACTATCTTCCATGTGTCAGGACCTGGAAGATATTGAATTTTAGCCAATTTTTAAAAATGAAATCTTCATATTTTCCCAAACAGGAAGGAACTGTGACCACCTGAAACCTGAGATCCTGCTCCTGCCTTTGTTTCAAGGTAATTTGCATCATCACAGATCCTCACAGGAGGTGAGAGGCTTCATACCAGCTATGAAGTGACTGCCCAGAGAGGTTTTCCATCTATTGACTCCTCTGTGAAATTCTATGAAATATGAACTTTCCTTTCTAGCCAGGTGAACTTCTGCAATCTTTTCTCCAATGCCCGATAAAAGGTGTTTGTGCCCAAAAGCTTGCAATTAAAGAATTTTTTTTGCAAAAATCTTCTTGGTCTATTAAAAGATATTATCTCTACTATGAGTCCTGATTGCCTTTTCCTTCTAAACCAATATGGCTACAACCTGGATACCTAATACTCTGACAAAAATTAACAGGGCTTGGTTTTTTAAAGGTGCTTTGTTAACTTGTATTATAGTGTGACTAACTGTAGGAAAAAGCTGTTGGTTAAGAAAACAAGGCATAGAGAATAAAAAATAAAATACTGAAGCATAAAAGTACTTAAAAGCTGGAACTGAAACCAACCTGAATTGGGTTGCTGTACTGAATATATATAATAAAAAGAAGGCTATTTTTTATTGAAGGTTACAGACATGCTAAAGAAATACTGATATAATTATTTAATAAGCAATTGAAAACAAGTAATTTTTAGTGGTTAGGTACCTCAAATAGTGTAAATTCATCAAACATCAAAAAAGGTTAATGTTTTGTAACACTTGGTGGCCAAATGAAATAGCTAAGAATGCTAACAATTAAATAAGCCTTACTGGGCTAGTTCTATGCAAAGAACTCTGTAGCAGGACATTAAAGTGTCTAATCTACACTTTCTTTGCCAACTCTCAGTAAACAGAGTGATTTTTCCTCTTGCCACATCAGCTTTAAGATGCTTTCCACATAAATAAATCATCACCTGAGGTTTGTTCAGACAAAGATACTTTCCATCTCAGCTTTCATAAAAACCTAAAATGTTCCAATACTCACTAAGTGGAGAGAGACCCACAGCATCTCAAGATGCACAATCTTTTTTAGTCCTCCCCTGACCTTGATTAATTTTTTTCCAAGGATATTCTGTCTTTATGTCCCCCAAAATTAGTGATTCTGGCTGAAATATGTACCGCACTGGCCTACAGATTTTACAAAGTACAAGGTAGTGCAGTAACAATACTATGCAAGACTATGGTCTCAAGACCATTGAAGTCAGTTGTCCCACTGATTTCAGCGAGTGCTGGATCAGGCCCTTAGCTTTTGGCATGTCTCCATTCCTTTACGTATGCATACTACTTTCATTAACAGGAATGAGATATGGAAAGAGAGGTAGCAGTAAGTATTGGGGGGCAGGGTAGGGATTGCTTAGGGGAATGTATCTTAAACATGTATGAAAATATGTCTGGATAATTAAAGCAAAAGGTGATGTTCACCTTCTGTTCCTGTTATGTCAACAGTTTCTGTGAACTTAGAATAAGTGAACTGTTAGTCAAAAAGGATCTGAAGCAACCCAGAAAAAGTTCTTTTTAATAACATGCAAGTGTTCAAGCCTGGAAGTGATGTATTACATTTGAATTGCATTCACTTCCCAGTGCATATTTTGGACGAGCTAGTCATATCACAGTGACACTTATTGGGTATTTACACAAATAAATGGCCTTTTTTCCCTGCTGTTGATTAATCAGTCTGTAACTCATGCCAGTATCCTCTTCTTTTTTTCTCCAGCAGGAAGAGGTACAACCCAAATATTCTTTTATTCCTTCACTGTAGAAACTACTATACAGTATCCTGAACATGTATCAAAGAGTTCTTCAAATAATACAGTATTTCCAGACACAATGCATTACAAATTTAAACATTGTTCTGTTTCAAGGTTGCAGATCTTTCTGTCTCTGTATGTCACATGTGTCTGCAAGAAGGGTCTCAACTATATGTCAGCAGAGGCCTGCTTCCCAAAGTACATACAAATGGCAGAAAAGATAATAATGTTTTAAATTCAGATGATCTCTGGTACCACGATACATAATCTAGAATAACTACCTGAACAAAAGTGCATGCACAGAAGGCTACTCAAACTTCCTAAGAATTTGACGCTACCCAATAAGCATTTTTATATTAAAACATATGTTCACATTTTTCATGTTTGTCTTCATGACCTTAGGAGCATAGGGCTGAAAAGGGCCTCTTAGTCCTCTTGGTCCCCTGCATTTGCAGGCAGACATTTATTCAAAGATAACCATTTATACCTACATCACAACTCCCTTTGTACCATCACCTGAATACTCTCCTTGTCCAGTTCCTCCTGTCCACTATCCATTGCTCTAGCATACTCTCTGCAATGTATAAATACTCATAACCAGTGCTAACTTGCATCTTAAAAAGCACAGTTCATCACTTTAATGTTATTCTGAATCAGTATAGCTTCTGTTTCTTTCTCTGCATTTGGCCCTTTTTAAAAACTAATGTAGATCGAATACTAGGAAGAATACAGACCGAGTCCTCTCAAAAAACACTTCCATGCCTTCTTCACTGCTCTTTATTACAGCGGGACTACCCCCTATAAACAAAGTTTCCACCTTCCTCCTCATATTTAAATCTCTCATAAAAAAACTCATTATTGCAGTCATGCCTTTGCATGGCAAAGTAGGCTGGCAGAAAGGGAAGTTAAGGTAAGGTTCTCAAGCCTTCTCTTTGCTTGATCTGTTTATGAGCCTCCATTCTAGCATGTTCAATTTAGATTGTATATGGTCAGTTCTCTCTTAACTGAGCTGATTATCCCATTTTTATAATTATCATCCCAACATGTAAGTAAGGATACATGTTTTAAATTACTTTGACTTGGGAGAATAAATGTCACATCCCATGTGTAATTATCCCAAAATTGTAGTGACAGTACAATGATCTGCAAATAGTAAGTCAGTTGCTACCAAAAGAATAATGTCAGAAAGGTGATTCTGTAGCCACCAGGCAGAACAGATTTATGCTTTGGCACAATAAATGAACCATCAGCAGTAAAAGCTAGAATGACTTCTTTCAAAACTTCTATATAGCCCACGGCACTCAGCATTTATGATACTGGTTCAGCACAGATGCTGAACTGTCTAACACAGAAGCCTGAAAGTAAGCCTTATTGCATAAAAAAGAAAGACTGGTCACATTCTCTAGCAATGTGTAAATAAATATAGCCAGTGTTGACTTCTAGTTTAACAATATAAATTCATCACCTTAATTCTTTTATTAATTTATTATTCTCAAACCTATATAGCTTTCTTTCTCTCGCTGTATTTGGCATTTCAACCTCTTGTTTTTAAACTCATTCTTGTAGGTCTAATATCTTTCTAATCCTTTAATGATCCATAGAGGCAGGGGTGGATACAGAGAGGGTGCAGTGGTGCAGCTGCACCCCTCTTTCTGACCATGCTGCAAAGAAAGTAAGAATCTTTCCCCTTCCTTCCTCTCCATGCTCCAAAGAATATCCTCTCACTGTACTCTTCCCTCCCATCCCCACCTGCCACTGCCAGGGTCCCCACAGTTGCCAGGATGAGAGGAGCTCATGCCCATTCCAGCTGGACTGCTCAGAGGCTGGGACTCAGCCCAGGACTGTGGTGGTGGCAGCAGGCAGGTGCATGTTCCCCACTCCCTGCCTGCTCCCTCTGAGTGTTCCCTACCAGGCCAGAAGCAGGCATGAGGTAGGGGAACATCCTTGCCCATCACTGCCACAGTCTGGTTGAGCATAGCCACCGAGCAGCCTGACTGGAATGGGACAGGAGCTCTCCTCGCCCCCAAGACAGTGTGGACAACAGCAGTGGCAGGCAGGGAAAAGGCAAATGGGTGGGGAGGAGATATGCCTCTGAGTACAGAGGGGAAGAGAGGGGCTGGTAATTCTTCCCTTTTTCAGGACTTTAGTCCCCAACTGCTTCTCCTGCAACAAGTTCTGCCCATCCTATTAGGGAGGTGGGGGTATGAGTGACTGGTGCATCTTGAATCTGGGAGGGCACCCACAGAAGCCGCCAACGGCATCAGCCCTATCAACAGCATCAGTGTTGGCTGTAGGGGGGGGCACCAGCCCCATCAGGGGGGCACATGCACCCCCGTGCACCCCCTACCAGTCACCTATGGGTGGGGGAGAGGTTGGGACATAAGGTGCAACCACTCCTGCAGCACTGGTTGCTGCAGCTGCACCTCCTTTGTAAAATCCTGGAATCCTTTCTGTATACAAACATGTCATGTTTTGTAGCACCAAATGTGATGTTTCTCCAGTGCATCATAATGCTGTAGGGGGTCTCACTCCCCCAGCATGCCATAATGCTCTGCTTCCCACCCTACTTCTGCCCCCACCACTGCCTCCAAGAGAGGAGGGAGGGAGAGCAGGGTGGATAGTCACTGAGTACAGCCCTGGGACAGCATGGCCTGCCCACTCCCCAACATGAGCATGGAACAGGAACCAGGTTCTCCTGCACAGCTCAGCTGGATGGGGGCTGCAGCTCTTCTCACCACAGGTGAGCCCAGTCCCACCCTATGCTCATTGACAGCTGAGTCCCAGGGGGCTACACATTTGTTTCCACTTCAGGGACAGAGCAGTGAGGCAGCAAGCTATCAATAAGGAAGCAGAGTTGCAGAGCCACACAACCCTGGCTCATAAGCATCCCACTGAATGCTTTTGTAGTGACTGTGGCACTCCATTTGGGAGACTTTGCACATTTCTCCATGCCTTGAACCACTGCATTTTTGTGAAACCTCAAAGGGCTGCAGTATTTGTGGCACTGCAAATGCACATCTGTCCTTGGCCTCTGTGATGTCTTAATTCTCTTTTCATCTGGTCACTATAGGTGATGCTTATCCTATACAAAACCAAGCCATACCCTTCACATTCAATTAAAATAATTAGACACCTCGAGACTTTTAGGGTCCTTAACATTGGCATTTTCAAGATGTGCAGCCCCCACTTATCGGCTCCTGCCAGGCAGGGGAGGGGGAGCGATCCTCGCTGCACCTCCACTGCCCTGTGCTGCGTGGGGGCTCTGACATGAATCCCCCAATCCCTGATCACTCTCCCAGCCCTCCCTCCCATGGCTGCCCCACACGCCCCAGCTCCCAGTTCTTTAAAAAAAAAAAAGCCCCCACTCACCAGCTCCTGCCAGGCGAGGGGCAATCCCCACTGCCCTGCGCTGCATGGGGAGCTCTGCCATGAGCTTCCAGAAGCCCTGATGGCCACTTCAGCAGCTGGTGTTTGGGACATATTTTTTTTTAAAGGACTAGGAGCTGGGGTGGGCGGGGCAACCATGGGGGGGGTTGGGAGACCAGGTGGGGGTCAAGGGGCTCATGGAAGAGCCCCCCATGCAGTGTGTGGCACTGGGGGGCAGCAGGGATTGCCTCCCCACCTGGCAGCAGCCAGTGAGTGGGGGCTTTTTTTCTTTTTTTTTTAAGAGCCAGGAGCTGGGGTGGGCAGGGCTCAGAGGGTGCTAAGAGGGGCTGGGGGAGCAGGCAGGAGATGGGGCCTGGTGGGAGTCCCCCCATGGTCCCCTCCAGCCCCCCCTACCGCCTACTTACCAGCACGAAGTCTGGGTCCAGCTCCCTTTGGCAGCGAGCGGGTGCTGCCCAAATCTTCAAAGCTCTCTGAATCTTTTCCAAATTAATTTTAAGAGTGTCGAATCAATTTGGACCTTTTTATTGGCCTCCTGATTGGATTCAGATTTGGAGATTCAGCCACCAAATTGAGCCAAATCTTCTCCAAATTGAATCAGTACCCGAAGCTTCATACAGCCCTAGTGTTCATATACTTCTATAGATCATATATACACACAATTCACCCAGTACATGAATGTAGCCAACTCAGTAGCCCCAAATGTAAGCATGCAAAAGGATATAAATAATATCATATCCAATTTAAACTAGCATCCATCATGTAAAGGAAATATGGCAACTTCCGGTCTCTTCCTTTTCTCTGTCTTCTGTGTCATTTGCTCTCAGGATAAATTATCCTGGGGGCACAGACACGATTGATTTCAAAAGATATGGATACAAACTATTCTAACACAAGGTCTACAAGGTCCTGTAGCAATATGAACATGACAAAACTGCTCCAATACTAACCCTGCTTCATTCAGGGTCAATGTTAGCTAATTGTATTGCTACAGGATCATGCAGACTGACAGATCATAACAGCTGATGCACACTCCTTAGCAACAGCTATCCCTCACCTGTTAAAGTGACTAAAGTGTCCATGCCATGTGTCAGCAATGAACATATTGTATATTATACATGTATAGATACTAGAAACTTCTGAAGCGGAAAAAAAAAATCACCATACTGATATTTGTCTCATTGGTGACAGCATTTTGAAACTCAGAGCCATACAGACTGCTGCTCTTTCAAGTTATTTTTAAAAGAGAAGTTATTCTGCTTATTTTGCTTATCTTTTTGACAGAGATGTCTATTTTTTTCTCTCTCATATGAATATGTGAAACAAACATCTTTTTGAGTCAATGGTTAGCCTGTCATCAGGCAAAGCTCCACAACAGCTGAGCAAAGCACTGAATAGAAAGTCCTTTTTTAATTTCCTCTTGGATTTATTTTATAGCCAAAATTAAAACAATTTGAACAGATCATATAGAATGATTAATTAAACACGGCCCCACCATTCTACTATGATGCTAACAAACTCTCCCTTCTTCTCCCACTCATCAAAATCAATTACAATGTTAAAGTTCAGAGCCCAAAAGTGATTGGAAAGAGGGATTTCTCTTCTTTTCCAATTTATTTTTAAGTTATTGCAATGGAACTCAGGAAAGTCTAATAATCCTTGGCTATTTCAATAAGCCTTGTATTTTTTCTTTTCTTTATTACTGCAAGCTGAGATAGTATAACCTTTGATGAAAAAACTAAGCTCCATGAAAACATTGTGGCGCCTTGACTCCAGTCATCATGCAATATTGATATGTCTCATTGCTATCTTGTCAGAATCCATAATCTTCCCAGAATCAATACCATCCAAAATGAGGGGGGCAGGGGGCAATTCTAATCCCAATCCAAGCCTCTATATGTTCCTCTAAGGGCCACAAAAACAATAATTCCATGCAGAACAGGTTTCCACTTGTGAGACTCTGGCATAGGGCACTGTACAGCAGCCCCACCCTGGTCCTCTCACAGCTTCTTATATAAATGGCACATAAATTGAGCATGAGAGTGGGAAGCTCCATTGCAATTACAGAGATTTTGGATTGCTTGTGGGGAACTGTGACTTTAAAAAAGCCTGGCATGAGAATGTTGGAGCCACTCATCTTGAGCCACCCCTCATGTTACACAATGCTGAGCAGTTAGAACTGATAAATACAACAGAACTACATCAGACTTGTTAGCTCTGAGTGATTACTAGGAATTTACTGTTCTTGGTTTCAGAGCAGCTTACAGGTAGCTCACATAAGGCTGCCGTAAATTAGAGCAAGACCCATGTTGATGTCCAGCTGCCCCAGAATCCACACAACACAAATGTTACCTTTGCTCCCCCTTCCCCATGGTGGTGCCTCCTCTGTAGAGCAGTTCAAAATGCTGCATGCACACATAGTTGTATGGGTAAATCCATTTTTGATAATGCAGTTCAATGTTTAGTTCAATGATACATTTCTGCTTGCTCAGTGTTTGTGGGTGCAGTTTGGTACCCTTGAAAAGATGGTCCTTTCTGCATTAGTCTAGTCCTTCTGTTTCTCTTCTCTGCTTAATGCAACAGCTACATTTTCAACCTTTCATCTCCAGAACTTTTCAGTCTAAAAAATAAGTAAATAGTATTTGGTTATTCAAAGCTCATTCTTCAGAATCTCTATGTTTAATGTAACTCTCTTCCCCGATTGACTTTCTTAGCAACTGTCTTCTGCTAAAACTCTGATTTTGAAGAGCAGTAGATTGAAATCCTCTCAGACTGAGTCGTTCTGCTACAGAACATATGCAGTTTGACCATTAATCTAGAATCCAACCTTAAGAAGAGGCACGGCAGTACAAACAATCTATGGCCTTCCTTTCTGAGAGGTAATATGCTTGAAGCTGTTTAATAGCTCAGGACATAAAATGGAGACAGGAGATATAAGAATTCCTATAGCAACCCTGTTAGAAGAACAACTGTGTTCTTTCAAGCCCTTCTTCATGGTTAAATCTCCATTCCAGTTCTGCTTCCCATTGAACAAAGGGGTACAAACAAGGATTCTTCCTATTTCCAGGCCTCTGGAATAAAATTAAGCTCTCTCATCACATGTATAACAAGATTTCCTGTCCAGTTAGATTCTTTCTGTGAATAGTAACTCTATAATCTTCCCTCCTATACATCTCCAAACTTAAGAACTTATGAAGCTACACTGGCATTTTATTTTGCACACATAAAACACATTTCTGTTGACTTCCCATCTGCAGAGGTGCTAGCCAATTTGGCACCCTGGGCAGAGATACTGCTAAGTGCCAGACATCAATGGAAGGAAGGAGGTGCCAAGTGCTGGAGAACTGTGGTTGGGAAATGTTGAGGAGTAGATAAACAGTAAGGGGATATGAAAGAGTGGGATGCTGTTTGTACCCCAACTAAATTGGTTCCTGGGTATGGTATCCCACTTGCCCCTTCCCAATTATGTTACTGCCCATCTGACATGCTGCTAGGTCTAAGATGGTCTTCTCTACCTTTAGGTTAAATACAGACATTCAAAAACCCTGAGGCAGAATCAATCCAATCTACATGGGTTTCTCTAAGCTGCACAGATTGGATCAGGAGTGAAGGGAACATACCTTGGCCCTTCAGTGGGGGGAGGCAGGTAGATGCCTGCACAGGCTGGGGGAACTCCTGCATGCCTCCCAGTGTGCCACTGATTTCTGAGGACAGCCAAGCAGGGACCATCCCGGAGTGGCTAACAGCACATGTCCCCAATCCTCTGTTGTCAGCACAAGGTTGGAGGAAGCCAGCACAGAATCTCCCCAGCCTCACCCCCTGCTCCCTGCCTCAAATCAGTGGTTGTCTGCCAGTCATAGTGGGGGGTAGGGGGAAGGCAAGGAAAGTGGAGGTCCCTGCTATGCAGACCCAAACCCTGAAAACCCAGCCAGAACAGCCAGGGGGGCTCCAAGATGGGGGACCCTGTTCCGCCCTGCCCTCCCCACACTGTGGCTCAGAGCCACATGACTATCCACAAAGCCAGGAAGCAGGAGTGAGGGAGGAGCATAGCTCCTGTCACACAGACCCATCTTGGCCCTCCTCCAGACCTGAGCCAGCAATCTGGGGTTAGGCATGCAGCAAGGGGTCCCATTCTTCCTTCCTGCCCCCAGGTCCTGGTGTGGCAAACAGCCATGTGGCTCTGAGCCATGGCTTCTGCCTGTATCTGCCAGGCGGTTGGGTGAGGGGGTGGAGGAATGGTTCCCCCCACCACACAGTCCCCTCCCATCTGTGCTGGCTTGAAAGGGGACTGGGGCAGGAGTCTCCACTTTTCTCCCCTCCTGCTAACAGTGGGTGCGGGGGGGCAGGGTTGTGGAGAGAAGCCTTGTTGGCCAGGCAGGCTAGGCAGTGGGCAAGGGGGGGAAGACCCTATCACACAGCTCCCCTCCAGCTATGCTGGCTGTGGGGGCTAGGGCACGGAGAGAACCACCCATCCACCACTCAGCTCAGCTGACAGGCACAGACAGGAAAAAGGGCTGGGAAGCAGAGGAGGTCTGCTTTGCTGGGGGTCTGGGATAGAAGTTCAATGGACTGGTCTAACCTAAACCAATTCAATCTGATACTACATCCATCCAGGTCTATCTTAAACCAGGTTCTACCATTTTTTAATTTGTTTGTGTGTGGTGAACTTCTGTTCAGTTACAGATTTCGACCAGTATCTGACCACCTAAATCAGAAAAAGTGTGGTGTTTGCACCTGGCATTAGTCTATCTTGCCTCCCCTCTGACAGATTTCTGGGCTACAGATAAGTAGATGAAAGTATGGGAGGACAGAGTGGAGATTATGGGATGGTTTCCAGTATTATGGAGAGCAGCTGGTTCCTCACAAAGTTTCCAACCTATTTCACAGTTAAAAAACCCTTCTCCAAAAAATAGCATGCCCTTACTGGCCAAGATAAAATGCTAGAAAAGTGGCCAAACAACTAAGGTGACATAACTGAAAACATAGCATGAGTTCTACAAATTACTATACAACAATAGAAAAGTAGTGCTAGAAGTGACCTCTGGAGATTATCTAATCCAAATCTTTGCTTGAGGCAGAGTCATCCCTATTCAAAATATTCCATACAAGTCTATCAGACCTATTTCTAAAATTATACAAGCAGCCCTACTGCACAACTACAAGACACATTGCCCAAAGATGATAAAAGCACTCTAACCTGCCACAGGTAAAGAACCAGAACAAAGACCATCAGTGTCCCACTGCTGCAAAAATTGTTAAAAATGTACTCAAAAGATATCCTAAGAGAAGGGCCCTTCCCTCTGATACAGAGGAAGGCCTCCTCCTCCCTCCCCCCATGTATAATCTGTATCAATATGACCATGGGGTAAAATACCTTCCTGATTCTAAATGTGGTAATTGGGATGAGTGGAATGACACACAGTCAAACCAGAAACCTCTGAGATTTAGTCCTAGTAGGAGCATTAGCACACCCCAGTCAAAATCCTCAGCCTTGGCTGTAGCCAACACTCAGTGACTTGGAGGAAGGAGACCCCATTCCACCCCTGGCCCCTGTAGCAATGGGGGGAGGGCCTTCTGGGCCCCATGTGGCAACCATCAAAGCCCAGAAAGTTTCAGGGTGGGGTGAAAATCAAACAACTTTAATTTTGCTTTATAGTCTGGTGACAGCAAACATAAATCCATATACTGCACTGCCTAACTGGACAGCCAGAACTCTTCTTTCTGTACCTCTGCCCTAAACGTATACCTTTTAACTTTCTTTTATCACTAAGCCAGTTGTGAACTTCTGCTTCATTCTCCAGCTGCTCAGCATGCTCCTTCTCAATACCCACCTCTGTGCGCTGCAGAGCTCTTCTTGTTACTAGTACTGAAACACACAATTTTATTCTTACCCATATGGTATAACCTCTTTTCTAGTTGGATTTAGTATATAATAAACTTCCTTTTTCATTTCCAAACTGTGGAATGTTGCTGGTGTGTGGAAGGCTGACATTTTGGTGGAATCGCCCTTGAGAAGTGCAAACTGTGACAGTTGAATTATGAGAAATTAACAGGAAGGTCTAAATTTCTCTCAGTTGCACTTGTATAGCCCCATTCATTTCAGAAAAAAACATGGCCGTTATATTTTGGAGAGTTTAGGTAACTGTTCCCTAAATGTAAAGGGGGAAGCCTATTCCAGTAGAGCAGGAGGGACAAGAAAGGAAAGAGGAAGTGAATCATGAGAAGAAAGTATGAAAATATTTCACATATTTCACAGGAATATGTGAAAAGGAAAGAAAAAGAGGAATATAATTAACCCATGTGTGACAAAGGTTGAGTTGCCCCGTAATAATTTATTAATGCTCTTTGTTGGCCAGATGCTGGCATATTTAGTGTCTCAATCTGGTAGTTTATTTGAATGGCAGGTTGTAAAAGAAAATGAGCAAGAAAGGATAGCCCAAGATAAGCCAACTTTCAGCAGACAATTGAGGTCTGTTAGGGTGGGGGAAGACATAAAGCTTCAAATATTCTAAATATACTTTAAACCCCAAGAGTCTAAACATACAGACCAGTTAAGATTGGCTCAGCCTTCAGGAATGTTTCAAAAGAATACCAGGAAAAATTAGTACTATTTTAAGCCAATCCTTCATGAACCAGCTCAATGTTATACAGGGACAGAGAGCATTCCAGATCTAGTGTCTGGTCAGTCCTCCACGATGACTAGAAAATGATAGTTAGAGGTTTTTCTTTTAAGAATTGGCTTGTAGATAAAATAGATGTGCATTAGAATAATAGTCCAAGGCAATGGCAAGGGTTAATTGGTTTCTAAAAGCCTCTTTTGACAAAGTTTCCTTTAAGGCCCACTGTGTCGGAAGCAATCAACACATGTGGTGCATCTACATGTTTCCATAAGGCAACATTACTACAGCACTGTGCTTTAGTACTTCCTTCTGGAAATACTTAGGTACAGCACAATACAAGTGGTTACTGCACCATGCAGGCAGCACACACTTAGATTTCCCCTCTATGTCACTGTAGTGGCACACTACAATTGTGTAGAGATGCCCATAGGCTGGGAAATTGAAGACATGTAATACACTATTCCATAACATGAACAGTTTACCTAAACAGAGATAAGGAACTCTGCAGCATTGGCACCAGGTCACAGTGACCAACTGCGGAGCCCTTGAGATTTACCGTTTTGGTGGATAGACCAAATTAGGAGACTGGTAAATAACCGAATTAAGATATGTGCATGTGATAGGTTTGTTGGAACAAAGGAATATGCTGACAAGATGGAACGTGGACAGTATGATGACAACAGGGAAACCAATCAACGATACCTGGGAATGAAGAGTCATCAGAAGATGAAAAGAATACAAAAGGAGGGATTTCACAGCAGCAAAGGGTCCCTGAGAGGGGAACCTGAGGCAACCATGGGCAGAGGGCGCACCATCAGCCCATTTCACCCACCCCCCTTGTGGGGAGTGCCCCTCAGCCCTCTATCTCCAGGCTGCTGACCTCTGACTTTCAAGAGAGAAGCACAGGGTGGAGCTTCTGTATTGGCCAGATGTACCCTCCCTCTATGACAGCCCTAGGACTGGTAGATATATAATTGTTTGCCTTGCCTGCATTATTCTTATCTAGTATCACTGTGTATTAATAAAATTTGTCTGTTATCGAATGGAGAAGGTGTGGTCAGTCCAACAGTTTGGGTCTGGCCAAAACAAGGTCTCTGGATTAAAAATCCAGTGCCAACAATCCAGGCATCCAAAACTGCACTGCTCCTCCTCCCCTCATACCCCCTCACCACCACATGCAGGGCAAGGCGTTTCTCTGGAATGCAGCCAGGACTCAATGGTCCAAACCCACTGTTCCCAGCTCCCCCAAGGGGGTGGGGAGGCAGACCACATTGTAGGAGCAGAAATGGAGAATTTTTAAAGTCACCAAACCAAGTAAAAAACCTGTCCCCCTACTCCTCCTAGCTCTTGCCATCCCCTCCCTTCCCCTCCATGCCTAGTAGCACATCCCCTATCTGCCCATCCCCACCCCCCTGCCCTGCTTTGCCCACTGCTGCTGCTATTCCTACTGTTCCCAGAGGGACGGGGACACCAAGATGATTCTGCCCTGCTCCATGATATTCTTACCTGCTTTGGGGACTGCTGCTTCCATGGCATGGTCTGAAAGAGGGGTATAACTGTACCCCTCTAGATATGCTCCTCCCCCTCTGCCCATTTGATGGGGAGGAATGGAGGGTATCCCAGGGGCTGGTGGGGTGCTGGGTGGCTAGCCTCCTCCTGACCCAAATGAGCCTGGCACCCCAAAGTGCAGGATCTCTAGCAGAAAGGTGAAATTGATAGCGCAACTTTCAAAGCAGAGAGTTGAAAAGCTATGGAGATCTTGGGAAAACCCTGGAGCACACAGCCCTGCAGGAACCAGTAGCAAGGGGCCACCAGCCCCTGACAAACTTTCCATTCCTTCCTGGAAGGTATGATGGTCTGGGTAGCTTAGCATCCCATTTCTGGTACTAGCACTATGCCTAAAAGGTTAGGGCTCTACATAGAACCCTTAGCAGCGTATGTGACATCTCTGTCCAGGGACCACTTTGAGCTTGTTCTTAAATCAGTGACATTCTTGGAACTGTTCAAGTGTTATGTCTATCTGCACCCTTATAGGACAGAACCAGTAGCTCAGAGGAATCTACCTTGACCTGCTGCAGAGCCTACTAAACAAGTTTTTTGGAACTAGAAGACTAGGAGCTAGCAAGATTAAAGGAACTATGTATGGATAAAAAAAAAAGAGACTTTCTTCAGTGAATAGGTAGTTAATGGAGAGTTTGGTCATAGGAACCAGTCTGTGACAGAGGTACTTCCTAGGATCTCATAGGAGCCAGGCCAGTTTAAGTTGTCATTAGAGTACAGAAAGCTTTTAGGTGAGTTAGACATTGTATATAGACTGTTTTTATAGAATCTGTCTCTTCTTTATATTTGTTTCTATTCTTGACATTCATTTTGGGGATTGACAAATTCACGCTCATTTTAACAATTAGTCCAGGAAGAACAAAGAATTGATGCAGCTATAGGTTCTCTAAAAATGTGGTTAATGTGAAGTAATCAGCTGATGAAAAAGGTCAATAGAATACTCAAAGTGCATTAGAATAGGCCACAGCAGAGAGTAACAATCCCAGATCAATGTCCCAGACTGCTGTCAGCAATTTAAGTAAAGCTGGCTCAGGTACAAAGGATAGTTTCAATTTAATAAGGAAAATATGGAATACTGAAAGTATTTAGCTATTGATGCTAAAGCCAGATCTCAAATTAAGTATTTTAGATAGTATTTGAGCACTCTTAAATAAAGGCACTGGCCTAGTGAGAGAAGATTGAAGGAAGTATAGGTTTTCTTCAGTTGCAACCCTATAGATAAATTCTGCAACACTCTAAGGTTATGGCTGTATTTAGGAAAAAGGTGTTGAAAACCTCCTTATAGTTGAGACTTTTTTTAAAGGTGATAATTTGTAAAGCCAATACATAGAAATGAATTTTTAAAAATCCAGTAATATTTATACATTAAATGGTTTACAGAAAATAACTTCAGGCAATGTTCTCCATCAACTGAGTATATTTGTTGAGATATTAAACAACAGAATCACCGATGCTTAAGCTTTCAACTTATTTGATTACTTGATTACATAATACTCCAGTATTTGCATAATTAGCAATAGAGATAACTATCTCCATTTGATAGACTAAGGGCACACACCCTTGTTTGATATATACAAAAATTACATTAAATATTGTGGTTGCTAGGTCAAGCACTCAGAATTAGGAAATGCCAGAGTTACACTTGCCTGTGATATGTATCTGCCCCGCTCAAGAGATAAACCCAAAGATTTCAAATGGGAATCCATAGCATCAAAAACATTCTTGCCTCTTGTGAGCTTTCTGAGTTCTTTGCAACAGAAGAATTGCTCTATTTTTTCATAATCAAAAACAAGTAGAAGGTAAGAGGTGGCATTTCCTGGGGGAAGTCCTGGAACCTAAAAAGGATGAGAACCAATAACATATAGTTTTTTTCATTTAAATGTGTAGTCTTAGGACTGAAAAAAAATACCGTTACCTGAACTCAATGTAAATAAGGCCCATTCAGTACACGAATAACCTAAGCATTTTACAGCTCTTTGAGGCTGGTTGTCTTGTTATTCAAAGTACCTTATATTTCAGATAGAAGCCTTGTAATTTGACAAGCCCTGATCTGTTCAGGGCTGCTTTAGAAGCCTTGATATTAGGAGATTTCACTCAGTTATTCAGTTCAACAGCATGCACCTTATAAAGTAAACAGTGGACCTAAAGCATTCCAATGTACACGAGTATTTTACTCAGATAACCTAACCAATGTTTATTACAATGTAAGCCAGAAGCTGACAACCTTTACAAGTTGCAGGCTGAAACAACCTGGCTGAAGTCTACTGGGGCTGAAGGGCTTCAGTGATGGGCCTTGCCTACTGCTGCATTGGGGCCAGGCAGCTGGGAGCCATACCTGTGCTGCTTCTCTCTGCCCCCCGCCATTATCTGGCTGTATCATGGCCACAGTTTCCAGTCAGTGGGGAATTGAGCCAGGGCCATACAGCTGGGAACTGTGTCCACACTGCTGCTGCTTCTCTCCTGCCCCTCACCTTCTTTCCTCCTCTCCTCCCCTAGCCCCATCTCCTTACTGCAGTGTGGCTGTAGCTGGAAGCTGTCTGACCCCAGCAGTGCTCCCCACTGGCTGGAAGTAATTGCAGTATGGGCATACCTTCCAGCTGCCTGGCCCCAGCAGAGCTCCTTGCTGCCCAGCCCCTGTGTGGGCATGGACACAAGCAAAGCCTTCTGGCTCCATGGGCCAAATCCAGTGGATCAGCTGTATCCATCCAGATCCATGGATCAGATGTTGCTGACTCCTGATATAAACAATAGGCAAAAAATTGGGACTGGCATCATGCTATGCAGTTAAGGGAGCTGTGCACTTACCCAATATGTATATAAATGGAGTACTGTAGTCTTTGAAGGTCAGATCATATAGTAGTTTTTTCTTATAGGATAACTGCCTTATACAATGCATAAGATGGCCAGTGTTCAGGGAATGAGGAACATGTTCAGTATGTTGTTTTTGGTTATTCATTATGTACCTTCATATCTACATATTACTTAGACCCTGCTGCTATACAGGGTTGCTAATGGTTTTGTGGCCTTTTTACACTAAAAGGAACATGAGTGTCTCACAAACATTATTTCATTTATTTTCAGAACATCCCTATAAGGAGATATTATCCCCATTTTTCAGAGAGGAAATGAAGGCACAGAAAAGTAATGGGCAAAAGTAACTACCAATTTCTCATACCTAGGACTTGATTTTCAAAATAATTTGTGTGCTCTAATTACATCACTTACTGAGTTTGGTTTCAGCTGTGAGTACTCAGGACTTTTGCAAATCAGATACCATTTCAATTTGGGCACCCAGGAAATAATGAGTACACCCTTAGTTACCACATATGAAAAGTTTGGTTTGTGACTTGCCCTAATCACTGAAGAACTCTGTGACAGAGAGAGAATCCTGCAGCATTTTATCTTACTACAGTTCTTTTTCTTATTTGCTACTCACCTTTCAACTTCTGAAGCAAATAAGGCTGAAGTCCCATGAACAATATTCTCCTCTACATATCCCTCATTCAGGCCCAAAGCACCATCCTTTTTGGGTACTGAATGAAGCAGGGGGTCCTGTAAGAAAAAGACCTGTATGAAATCATATAATTAAAGCCTACAGGGCAGACAAGGTGGCAAATTGTTGCACAAGTGGACTTAATTTTAATATCTCCTAACATTTTAGCTTTTGACTTTGCTACCTTTATAATCTTTAACATAGGAAATTACATGCAATAACCTTTTTTTAAAATAGCAGGTTCAAAAAATTAAAATACTGTCATAACACCACCCTCATAACACCACCCTCATAGTTCAGCATCAAGGTTGAAATCTATAGACTTCTGTCTCCTGAGCTAGTGTGGTAACTGTTAGCAGTAGGAGGCTATCATCCTCTTTGGATAACAAGGACATTTTGCCAATGTTTTTCACATATATTGCTGACAGCAGTAAGACTCAAGAATCTTGGTCTCCGTTCCAGGTTCTGTGCTTTCACAGTTACAGATTTTCTTCCCCAGCAACCCACAAGCTCCACCTCTTATGTCTTATACAACCTGGGCTCTCTGTTTCTTTCCTCTAGCATGTTACCTAGAGAGCTTTAGTTTCCACTCCTTAAGTTTCTCATTCCAGTCCCAATCTCTTCCATCCAAGTTCCTGTCTCCATCTGGGTTTCTACTCCTCCACCCCCACAAAATAAAATCAGCCTGAAGCAGCTGGTATGGACCATTCCAGCTATAATGGTAGAACTCAGGTAAGTTATCATCACCTGGCACAAAGTTTCATAAAATAATCTCAGGTATAGGAGCACTACCCATTCACCCTATAATTCACACAGTGCTTTAGTAATAAAACCTTGTAAAAACATATCGCCAATTTGGGTATAGCTTTTTGGTTCAGAACTTCTGATATTAACCCTAAACTTTTCATTTATTGAAGAACATTCCAAGAAGGCTAAAACATAACTGAGAAATGTGAATGAGAACATAAAGCATATCATTTATTAGACATTGCATGGTTTTTGTCTACATAGAATATTTTTTGAAGAGCTGATGTTTGGGGGAATATGATGCTTTCCCTCATTGCAAGTGTTTTAACAGGCAGCAAATTTTGAATTTACAAGATGTAATCATTCCTTTTATATAGTTCCATTTTCCTTTGTGAAATCAATTGTTTGATTTGTTCTTCACCGACAATTTTTTGGCTGAAAGCTTTACAATGTCTTTGGTAATTACTTCCCTTATTATTAAGGACCAGAAATCCAGTCATATCAGAAGCTTATAGTTATTTCAACACTTCCTTGTCTCTGTTCAATAAAACTCTGTCATCAATGGCTGTTGGCCACAACAGTTATGTAGAGCTCCCCGCTGTTGCAGCAATAAAGCACTGCCTGAATCAAGAATCCACACTGAAGTCTCAGCAACCACAGAAGACTGCATTAACTTTTCCATCACTGTTGGCTCATCTGAAGTCTTGGGGTCGTCCTTCCCTATTTTCCATACATGAATATCAGATAGAGTGTAAGGAGGAAGGGATGCTTTCTTAGAGTAGCGTTTCTAAACCTGTGTGTCACGACCCAAAAGTGGGTTGCAAGAATATATGAAAGGATCATGAACAAACTTTAAAAATGGATCAACAAACTTTAAAAATGGATTCAACTTTAAAGGAGAAAAACATGGGAAACTGTGGCTTTTCCCTTGCAGGTTTGCAGAGTTCCAGCCTGTAAGGGGCTGCTTGCCCCCTGCCCCACACACCCACCCCTGCCCCCCACACTGGGGGTGTTGGGGTCTGGGGGCGGGGGACAGCAGGTCGGGAGTGGAGGGCACTGGGTCAGGACTAGCCATTAATGTTTACAAATGGGTCCTGGTACAAAAACAATTGAGAACCACTGTCATAGAGTAGTCAAAGAACATTTTTTTAGGCAACTTTCCACTTGTTTAGTTCATTTGAGTGAAATATGTGCTTCTCTTTCTGTAAGACAATGAAGACAGTGATTTAGAGATGGCAGGATCCTTCTGGAGAATATACAATATGCAGAATGCATCACATAGAACTTAAGTCAAAGTAAATATTAGTGGTGCTGCCCTGAAAAGTTAATAGTACTGTATTGGACATTTGCATGCAATTCATGGAAATGGGAGCTGCTTTATCTCTGAACATCCACATTTCTCCTACGTTTTTCTTCTGAAAGTTTTTACACATTTTGCTTTATTTCAGTCTCCTGTTTCATTGTACATGATTCAAAGTAATGTAATTCCTAACATGCTAAAATTCTAAGGGTGCAGAAAAATTCAGAGCCTATTTTTCAATTCAGTTATCTAGACAAAGCTAGAGAATGATTAAAGTTGCTGTCAGCCCACTCTGATATTCCCTTCTGAAATCTGAAATGAGTAAATCCAATATGGAATTGCTGAGAAATAAAACAAAATGAAACAAAACAAAACAAAACATGAAACAAACAGCAGCAAATGAAACCACACAAATAGTGAGCTCCTGGCCTCTGAAAATCACCACACTTGAGGTATATAAATATAGCACCAAACAGTTGAAGAAATCAAAGTAGATATTAGTGACTAGCAATAGCAAAGCTTTTAAGGCCCCTCTACATGTGCAGGTAAAGGTGAAATGGGCTCTAATGTGCAATCCACATAATCGCACCTTCTGCCATGGCCACAAGTGCATGGCAGGAGGCATGATTGTGGGCTCACACATTAAATCCCATGATGCTTTATTGCTGGTGCAGGGGGAGCCCAATCCTGGGAGCCCCCTCAGCTGATCACAGCATCTGAGGGGGATCCCAACCATGGGGGTGCCCAATGCACCTCCAGGGTGGTGAGATGCAGCTGCTGCAATCTCCCAGCCTCAGGGGTAGGTGAAACCCCCCATGACTAAGAGGTCACAGCTACTGCAATCACCCAGCCTCAGAGGCTCCATATACCCGCAGGAATAGGAAATAGCAGTGATTCTCCATGGCTGACAGGACTCAGCTGGACCCAGAATCAGCAACAGCTGGGACTGAGAGTCCCCTCAGTAGTGGGCAGTGACGATGCATAGGGGGTGCACGTGCAACCCCTGAGAACACCGGTGCACTCCCTGACCAGCCGTGTTTGCTGCTTAGGTGATGGGCAGGAGGGCCAGGCAGAAGCACCAGTGCCCCCACTACAAGCACCAGCTGATTGCTGCAGCCACTCCCAGAAGCAGTTGCAGCAATTGGCCATCATAGAATCAAGCCACAGGGGTCAGGGCAGTGAGACTCCCCAACAGTCAGCAGGATTGGCTGCAGGTGGGCCGCCCCCCCCAGGCAGCAAGATCGCTGCGGATGGATGGGACTGGTTTCATAGTTTCATAGTTGGTAGGGTCAGAATGGACCTGAGCAGATCATCAAGGTTGACCCCCTGCCATGGCAGGAAAAAGTACTGGGGTCAAACGACCCCAGCAAGGAGTTCGTCTAACCTCCTCTTAAAGACTCCCAGGGTAGGAGCCAGCACCACTTCGCTTGGAAGTTGGTTTCAGATCCTAGCCACCCTGACAGTGAAGTAGCGCCTCCTGATGTCTAGTCTGAATCTACCCTCTGCCAGCTTGTGACCGTAATTTCTAGTCACTCCTGGTAGTGCTCAGGGGAACAGGGACTCCCCCAATGCCTGCTGGTCCCCTCTGACTAGTTTGTAAATGGCCACTAGATCCCCCCTCAGCCTTCTCTTGTGGAGGCTAAACAGGTTCAGGTCCCTTATTGTCTCCTTGTAGGGCCTGCCCTGGTGCCCCCTGATTATGCGGGTGGCCCTCCTCTGAACCCTCTCAATGCTGTCCACATCCCTCCTGAAGTGTGGCACCCAGAGAGACCTGTAAGAGTTGAGACTAGGAGGACCTAAGATAATGATTATACTCAAATGTACTTCAAGTCAACATGGCGCATGGTGACCAGTGGCATCCATCAGGGTTCAGTACTTGGACCAGTACTCTTTACTATATCCATAAATGACCAGGATTTGGGTGTCAGAAGCAGACTGGCTAAGTTTGCAGATGACAACAAATTATGGAGAAGTACAGTCACATTAGAGGATAGGCTGGGGATTCAGGCTGACTTGGACAGGCTCACAAAGTAGGTGGACAAAAACCTGATGACTTTCAACATAAAAAAATACAAGGTGCTCCACCTCAGAAGAAAGAATCCACATCATACCTATAGACTTGGCAGGTACTACACTCACTAATACTATGACCGAAAGAGACTTGGGGGTCATGACTGACCACAAGATGAATATGAGCCACCAATGAGATGCTGCATCCAGCAAAACAATTAAAGCCTGGCTTGCATCTACTGATGCATCTCAAGCAAGATCCAGGCTGTTATCCTCCCACTTTTTTCAGCCTTGGTGAAGCCGCAGCTGCAGTACTGCATTCAGTTCTAGGTTGCATACTTTAGAAAGAACATAGAGAAGCTTGAGAGAGTCCAGAGGACAGCTATGATCAGAAGTTGAGAGAGCAGGACTTATGAAGAGAGGCTGAAAGGCATGGGACTCTTCAGCTTGGAAAAGCGTAGGTTCAGGGGGGACTTGGTAGCAGCCTATAAGTATATTAGGGTTCTGCATCAGGATCTGGGAGAACATCTGCTCACCAGTGTGAGAGGGGAGACAAGAGCCTCCCCCCGCCCCCCCCCCAGCATGGCCTGGACCCCTAACCACAGCACCGCAGCACTCACCATAGGAGCCAAGATAGGCGGCAGCAGGGAGGAGACCAGAGCACAGATGCCGGCACGGATGCAGGCTCAGCAGTTTTGCAGCTGCCTGAACCTATGTATTGGGGAGAGCTGGGGGAGTGGCCTCTGGGCAGTGCGGGCTGCTCAAAAGGCAACTGGAGAAATAGCTGGCAGACAGCTGGACAGAGGAAGGTGGATCACCAGCTGGGAGATGCCGGCTCAGAAGCTGGGAGGCTCCAGCTATAACCCCAGGTTCCCAGAGAAGGAGGCAGCCTCCCACCAGGAGACCAGCAAGGCAGAAGGCAGGCTCGGGGGTCAGCAGAAGCCAAGGAGCCCTGTTGGAAGGCAGAGATCAGGTGGGATGCCGCTGGGGAATGGCAAGGGTTCGACTAGGAGCCCCGGAACCAGGACTGAGGGCGGACCCTCAAGTCCGCAATCATTCTTGGACAGCTCCAGAGGCAGCAGAGCATGGAGAACCATGAGCCCTGGGAAAGGGGAGAGGAGTGACACTGGCAAGAGGGACCAGGGTGACTGGACTCCAGGTCAGCTGGGCTCCAGGGTGGGGATGCCAGAGGAACTGGTAGGGATGGGGCACAAGGGTGGTCCCAGTACCCCTGCCTGTTAGAGGGGAGAAGATGAACAAGTCCCCTAGGAGGAGGAAAGAAAGAAGGACCAAAAGAGAGAGAGAAAGGCAAGTTCAGGAGCTCTACTGGCAGGTGCTGGCATTTTCAGTTCAGTTGTGGATGACTCCAGTGGGGGCAAGTTTATTTTTCTCGAAGAGGGGAAAACCAGCCCGAAAACCAGGGGTAGATCCCTGAAAGTTCACGGCCCAGAAGACCCAGCCCTTGCAAGGCAGGCAGTGTGGGAAATATCTGTGGGAAGCAGCATCAACCCAGGCTGAAGGCGTGGTAAGGGTGGGGTAAAGGGGAGGTTTGGAGCCCCACAAAGACAACCCCAGGGTCAAGACCCCCTCCGGGCCCCCAACAGGGAACTGCTTCCCCAACTAATAACATCAAAGATGTGGCAGAAAAGAAAAAGGGTCAGCGCTCAGACCGTCTAGGTGACACCAGAATAGGGTTTCACCCTGACGTCACTGGGAGGCAGGGCACCCATGAAGAGGTCCCCAAAGCCTTACAATACCTACCAGTGACAACCAGGGCACCCCAAGGGAAGACAAGGTCCAACAGTCACAAACTGCTGGAAGACCATTTTAAATTGGACATAAGGAAAAACTTCTTTACTGTTTGAGTCTCAGAGCCTGAAATAGACTTCCCCAAGAAGTGATGCAGGTACCTACTTGGGACACGTTCAAGAAGCGTTTGGATGATTATCTTGCTGGGGTCATCTGACCCCAACTGACTTCCTGCCCTTTGGGTAGGGGGCTGGACCTGATGATCCCACAAGGTCTCTTCCAGACTTAATGTCTATGAAATCTATGAAGAGTCAGAGAGGATTTTTTTCTACCAGTGCACAAGTTGTATGTATTCTGATTGGGTGTTTGTCCTTTTCTGGAGGGATAGTGTCTTGATCCCATACTCAGTATCAAACTTTTGCCATATTTGGGGTTCATAGATCAGAATGAAAGGCACAAGTTTGGGTTTGGATTTTGTTAGTTTTTTCCTTCCTCTGCACCATGGTTTGTAGATGACTTACTAGGATCATCTTGGGTATATTTCACCTAAGCAATTCCTTGTTTTTGCAGGGGTCTTTGACTCTGGTGGTGCTTCCCTCTCTCCCATTCTCTGGCTGTGCCACTCCATTTCCCTGACAGTTTAATCTTCTGAGACTTTAATGCTTTGATTTGGTTTGACTAAAGTCACTGAGTTCAATATAGTGTCTGAGTCAAATGTGGTGTTTACTAATAGACAAGAGATCAGACTAGCTCATCCACTCCTCCAGGTTTTAAGCTATGTAAAAGCTATAGTTTTATATTTTCAAAATTTGGATTATGCAATCAATCAGAATGAGCAGTGGTACACTGTTCTCTGAGACTGCAAGGTGTTTGAGTAGGGGGATGATTTCCAGTTCATCCTGTTTTTTACCACCGTCACTTGCATCCTTTTGGGTGTTTTTACATGTGCTTCATAGTTACAGCATGTCAGAGCAGCCTCCCAGCTCATGTATAGGCACCCTTTATGCCTGATGTCACCATTAACATAGGTAACTGGAATTCCTAAAATAATCCTCTCTCAGTAATATTTCTCTTACTTCAAACAACAGACAATAGCTCTAGCTCCCATGTCCATCCAGAGTTATTCTTTTTCCTTTTGAGGAGATTAACATGAAATGAAATAGCTTTCAAGAATGCTTTGGAACCTTGAGTAAGTAGGGAGAACAGGATCCCAAAACAGTGAAATCTGCCACATTATATATAACCAATTTCCTCCAAGAGTTCTCTCACTCTGAACTGAGCAATGTAAAACTCAGTCAAGACACATTAAATAATCTCCTTGAAAACCTCCTATTGTGCTTATTTGAAAGCAAATGAATAAAAACCACAAGAAACTTCGCGTGGTATATGGGAGAAAGAACACATTGCATTTACTTAAATTAGCTCCAAAGTACCTATCTTCTATAGAATCATGCATATAATTAATAATAAATAATAAGTAAATGTATTTCTTGAGAAAGGTGCCAGAGTTATGTCTCTAGAGAATGATGCTTGTTTTTTTTAATATACACAGAACAGGCACAGCTGCAATGCAGGCTTACGTGCTCTGCCCCCAATAACCTATATATTTATTCTTACATGCTGTGCCCCCCCAATGTATGGTAACATATCTCAAGCTTTGTCTACACTGCTAGTTAGGGCTGACTTGATGGCTGCCTTGAAAGTAATATCACTGACCATCTACACCACAAGCCCCTATGCTTGACTGTTCCAGCAACAGTACACCCTAACCCTGGAGTGCCTTTGAATGTCACCTTGTAGGCATCAGGCAGGGGAGGAATACCAGCTACAATCTCATAGTTTCCCATTTCTAACTTCTGGGCCTTTACATCCCACTCTGCTGTGTTCTCTACTGCCTGTGAGTGGAGCCAAGCACAGAAGGGGAGGCAAGTAGTAAGCAGACTGATTCTTACAAGAGCTGTGCTCAAGGAACAAGAAGCACAGTATGGATAACTTTGCTGCTGGGTTCAAGGTAAGACAGCAACGGGGAGGGATAACTTATATGGGACCACAGTTGTCAACCCAAGAACAGTATTTTTAAATGACAATCTGCATACTTTTTACTGATGGCCACATTTTTTCTGTTCCTTGAGCACAGCTCTTGTAGCAATCAATGTGCTCTCTGTCAGAGCTTCGATCAAACTGTGGCTGCTTAGTGTTTTTACTGACAGCTAATTTCTTTTATTGACTTTACCAATGGCCCTTTTTAGCCTGATGTTTACTGACAGTCAGAAAAGTTACTGATAGACAACCCTGTGTGGATAACACTCATTGAGGGAGACCTTCAGCCACTTAGAGGTAGTACAAGAATGGCAGTCACCACCACTCCTAGACACTGCCTTGGCAGCTACTAGTCCCCAGCCCTTGCTACTGCTGCTGCCCAGGGTGCTGAACCAGGTAGTTAAACCTCTGGCATTATCAATTGCCCAATCTGTCACCCTCTTTTTCTTCTTATGAATCTCATAAGTCCCTTATGAAAATACTATGCTCTGATACAGGCAGTTTTTCTAGTTATAATTTATGACCATTACAATGAATGACATGACATTGTTTATCTCTCTATGAGCTTGTTTTACCTGTGAATTAAAAATAAATTGTTTTCTAGTTGCCATGAATAATTATTTTCTGAAAGGTTGAAGAATATCTGTCTTACTGTAGTGGACTGAGTGGAGCATGGTAGGGAAGGTTTAAGGTACCTTACTACCTTTCCCAAATATTCAGATTAAAAAATGAGCTAGTCTAAAATGCTGAAGAAAGTGCAGGATGACTTACTGAGTTCTTTACATATCTCATCTACTCTTTTTATGGCAGTGCTGATGGCAACAGGATGATGTCAATGAATGGTAGCCTTCCTGCAGTGAGAAAAGGAGTTTGCCAGAAACTTTAATCTCAAATAAATTGTTTAGGTTTTCTCCAGCCAGAATCAAAATAAAAAGTCATTTTTTTTCAGCTGCTATTAAATATAGAAAGAAGCTGCACAGATTTCTTTCACTGCAGTTAAAACCAAAAACTAGGTTTCATGCTGCCGAGATCACAACAATCTAACATCTGACTTCCCTAGCAAAGCATTAGAGGTATTTCATAACCCAAATTTAAGCAATATAACATTACAAAGTAGGCAATTTTGAGTCCTGCCTCTGATTTCAAATCAGCAGCATTAAGAACAAGCTCTTTTCTCTCTATTTTTTTTAAAAGATTCTTTACTGTGGCAAAAGTTATATTAAGAAAATATTGAATTAATAACATTAACCACAGAGAAGCCAGTAAATGCCTTTGTGGATAGGTTCCACATACAACAATAATTTTGTTTCCTTAAACATAGACTGGATGAGACAGTCTTTAATTACAAATTGCACAATTCAGTGTTCACTGACTTGTATCAGGGTAACTGCATTCTTAACTTTTTCCATTCAAGTGCATCCCCTCTGGGTGGCAGATCTCTTGCCTCACTCTCTCACAGAGCATATAGTTCCACAGTTCTTCTACTCTGTAGATCAGATCCCCAGGATATAGCATCATATTCACTAATTGTAACGACTCAGGAGGCCTTGTGAGACTACCTTAGGTGCTGTGATCAATGCATGAATGCAAAGATATTTTTTTCTCCCCCACCTTACAATTCTTTTGTTACTATGCTGTGCTGGCTTTTCCTGCTCTGATCTGGCAAAGAATGTCTTGCATGTGAAAGCCTGTCTAACTCTAGCCCAACTATGTAGCGGGCACTTCTAAATGAGACACTGTGGGCGCATCCAGACAAATGCACACATGCCTCTTGCAGCATCTCAAAGTCCTTTGTGATGCTGCAAGAGGCATGTGCAGGAATAAAAAATGTTCCCTAGGGCATAATTAGACCCCCGGATATCCAGAGGTCAAAAAACAAAACAAAAAAAACACAGAGGAAAAAAGCTGGGCAAGCCAAACTCCTGGATCATGCCCTGAGGCAATCAGGGGTTGGGTCCTTCCCAGAGACGCTCTGGTAGCCAGCCAGTGTCTCTATGGTTGGCCCTCGCCCCAGTGCTGAAGCACTCTGCCTGCTGCAGGGAACTGAACCTGGGCTCCTGCTGGTAAGTAGGGAGTAGGGGGACTTGAGGAGGAGACAGGAGACCATGGGAGGACCCCCACTGGCCCTGCCCACTCCCCCAGCCCCCCAATGGCTGCCCTGCCTGGCCCCATTCCCTGCCTGCCCCACAAGCACTGCCCCACCTGGCCCCAGCCTCCCAGCAATTAAAAAAAAAAAAAAAC
>NW_005843240.1:112555-126614 GCF_000455745.1 Alligator sinensis | reverse complement strand
TGTTTGTGGTTGGGGGTTAAAGTGTTTTTTTTTTTTTTTTTTTTTTTTTTTTTTTTAAGTGCCAGGATGCTGGCCAGTTGGGGCAGCCATTGGGGGGGACTGGGGGTGAAAGTCAGAGGTGGGTCTGGGTGGGGCAGCAATCCAGGGGGCTGGGGGAGTAAGTGGGAGTGGGGCATGTAGACTCTGCAGGGGGGGTGGTAGCCCCTGTGGGGGCCATGTGGAGCAGCCCCCCCACACAGTTTGTCCACAATCCACCCCATACACCCCATGGCCCCCCACATCCCTTCACAGACACCCACAATCTGATCACTGCCTCTCTGTGTCTCACTCTCTCTCTGTATATATATAGTGGCCTTTTTTTTAATTGTGAAGGAACATGGATTTCAGGATATTTTACAGAGTGACTTTGGGATTTTTTTATCAGGGATTTTTCAGTTTTCAGATAGGGAATACCAGAATTCCTGCTAAGGAGGTCAGTGGCAGGACCCAGGCAGAGGAGCCTGCTCAGAGCTAGCACCTTGGACCCAGCTGTAGGTGGCTGACCTCCTGGTCAACTGAGGCCAGGCGAACATGCTTTGAAGCACACCACCACACTGGGAACATCTTCTTGGAGATAGCTGCCCAGATGGCTGAGCAGAGGGCACACGTGGCAGTAGTGATGCACAAAGGCCAACTCTACAGCCACAATCCACTGGCAGCTGGCCCAGAGGAGCAGATAACTCTATTGGCTGTGCAGTTCCCATCCGTGTCTGGCAGGTGCACAGCAGGTCACAGCCAGGCAGCAGCCCCCACTGCCAGACTGCTGCAATGAGTAAAGGGTGCAGGGAACTCTCAGGGCTGCTTCAGCAGTCCAGCTGGCACAAGGGGTAGTGTCCTCAGGTACCAGTTAGCTGGGGCTCAGAACCTCCTGAGAGTGAGTAGCCGTGAGCTACTTGCCAGAACAGATTTTTGTACTGATGGGGCCAGGACAGGGCAGCTTTTTATACTGCTGGCAACAGCACAGGCACTGGCCCCAGGCTCTAGCTCCACCTGGCTGAAAATCCAGGAGGAGCCAGGCAGGGTTATTTTGCACCAAGTGGTACAATTTGCCCCACACCAAAGTGCATGTCCAGGCACATGTGCTTAAGCAAAAAGCCCTGGCTCAAATTTGCACCACTTCTATTTGAGCTGCTGCAAGCACATGTGCTTGCATGTATAGACCCCCTATGTTGCCATAGCAATGAGCTATGGCAATGTAGCTCATTGCTACAGTGACATAGGTCAATGGGCACTAGCCATGACACTATCACTACTACACAGTATCTCATTGCCACTGTGCAGAAGGGTCAGGAATGACCCGTGCACTGCTGGGACTGCATGGTACTGGTGGGTACTGCACAGTCATTTAGTACATGCTAAAGCAAGTACTAAATGACTATGCAGTACCAACTGTGCAGTGGGGTGCACATGTAGACACACCCAGTTAGTAGAATAAGAGATATCAGCATACAAAATCCTTGCCTCATGTCATTAAACAATACTTTACTTTGAAAAAGCTGTTTTTTGCAATAGAAAAAAACATAAAAAGGAAAGGCTTTAAAACACATCAACCTAAGCCTGCATAGTCATCTTACCTAGAGCAAAGGAAACAAATTGCTACACAATAAAAGAGGGCAGGGCTTTCCAGTCTGTTAGCTGTTCTGTAGTAAATGCAAATGAAACAGAGACTGCAAGGAAATGGTAAATGAAAACTAATTCATGGAATCTTGCCCATTCTTCACTAATGGCTAAGCTACTAAGTTGTACTTTTCATTTACTGCAGAGTAAGTGTAGACACATCTACACATCAAGCACAGCTGGTGGGGCAAGCAGAGCATCCCATGGGAGCAGTGGGATGGTGGGGAGGAGAGTTTGAAGCCGGCCAGGAGCAGGGGGGTTTGCAGCCTCCCCGCTACTGACCCGAATGTATATACACATTATATATCCAGTGTGTTGCACATTATATATATATAATGTGCAGCCAGCTGCAAACCCCCCACCCCCTCCTGGCAGGCTGCAAACCCCACTCTGCTCCAGGCCGACTGCAACAGGTACTAACTTAATGTGCCATAATTAAGCTAATGCACATTAGTGCAGATGAACACTGTTTAGTGATGTTAATGATCATTAGACTAAATCTACTGTGCATTATCACATTAGCACAAGTTTTTCCTGCTACACTAATGCGCAGTAGAATTAGTCTTCTGCACATTAAACATCTCGTGTAGACATGCCCATGAGACACTTAATGTGCAGAAGACTAATTCTACCGAGCATTAGCGCAGTGGGCAAAACGTATGCTAATGTGCAGTAGATTTAGTCTAATGTACATTAAAATCACTAAAAAAGCATTCATCTGTATGCAAGAAGTTACAGCAGAGCATCTGACTCATTTTAAAGCCCACCCCCCATTACATCATAGTTACTCCTTTGTGTACCCTTAGATAGGGCTAGTTTATCCAGATGCCCCCATTTTTATGAACACTCCAAACACCTGCAGTCTCTGCATCTCTCCCTGTCTGTCCCTTCAAGGAAGCATTTTCTTAATCCAACTCAAAGTCCTTTATTTTGCAAAATTGCTTGACCTTGCTTGAAACTATTGCTGCCCCACTAAAGGGTAGACTACTCACTTGTTAGTTCTGTACAAAGTACTTTAATAATCTGCAAGTGAGAGTTCTCAGAAGCTTTGTTCTTCTCCATTATCTAGATGCAGGTAAGTTTGTGCTCGGATGAAGTGTGTGATAATCATAAAACAAAGACCACATTAGAGTGTGTTTATATGTATTATTGAACAGCTACTAGCCCCGTACACTAGCAAGCCTTTGCTGCCAACCTCTAATCTCTCTCAAGTTTCCTTATGCTAATATCTTATTTACTCCTTTACTTTTTCCTTGAGCTGTGTCCAACCCTAGTCTTACATACATGGCTCGTATATTACTAATGCTTAACTTTAACAGAATAACCAAATCAATAGACTAGTACCTGTGTTTATCATGGCAGCCTTACGTATTAATATGCAAATTAACAATATGTTGTTAAAGTTTTATATCCCCTACTAACAGCTGACATGAACAGTTTCTATTCCCTCTAAATTAGTAACACTGCAGTTTTCTGCTCCTATCGATACAGCCAATAGCACTAGTAATTTTTTTATTATTATTTTCATAATATTTTAAAAAATTATAATATTATAAGAGCCTAAGTCTGTCTGTCCATAACACTTTATTCACACTCTGATTGTCTGATGGAAATGACCAATCAGAGAGCTCCAAGCATGGGGGAGCATCGCCATGATCCCAAAGCCATGCTAAGGATCAGACAGAGGGTGGGGGAGCTGAGGCCAGCGCTGCTGGCCTTGGCTCCACCCTCCCCCTGCTTCCTGCAAAAGGCAGAACAGTGGCAGCATGGGGCATTAGGTGGCGGCACTCCATCCCAGCCCCACCTCCCCTCACCCCCTGTCATTCTTGATGGGCAATTGGCTAGTTATATTTATAAGCAGGGATCTGGATTTTCTGTTTGTGACGGAAAAATGTGGTAAAGCCCAGATTTTCTCCTTTAAAGGAGAAAAACATGGGAAATGGTAGGGGACCAATCCGGCAGGCCAGGCCAGGCGGCAGTTCCAGGAGCCCAGGCACAAATCCAACTTCACCCTGGTGACTTGCCTGAGGGCCGGGCAGGCCGGGGCTATCTTGAAGGGTCCCAGCAGCTATGTGGGGCCCCAGGGTCAGCACCCAGTGACCCCTCCGATTGGAACCGGGTGGCGGTTGACCTAGGCCGGGGCGGCCAGAGCCCAGGCAGCCCTTCACCAGGCCATGTCAACCCGGAGGTCCGGAAGGGGACCGATCCAGCAGACCAGGCCGGGCGGCAGTTCCAGGAGTCCGGGCACGAATCCAAATTTGCCCTGGTGACTTGCCTGAGGGCCAGGCAGGCCGAGGCTATCTCAAAGGGTCACTGCTATTGGGGCCTGGCGCAGCAGGGTAGAATGGGATGTGGAAGCTCAATGCTACTACCATGAGCCCCACACCACCATGATGAGGTACCCCCAACATGTCTGGCAGCAATGAGGGGCACAAATCCATGCTGCCACCCCCACTGCTGTTGGTTGAGCAGAGGGTGCTTTGCCATGGTGATGCAGGACTGGTAGTGGTGGCATCAAGCTTCCCCACCTTGCTTTGCCCTCCTGCACTAGGTCCTACCCACTGGACTGCAGAGGATATGGGATCACAGCAGGGTGAAGAGCCTGAGTCTGCAGCAGGCAGCCCGCATCTGCCCTTCACCCCCATGAGCTCTGTTCAAGCTGTGCTGCGCATGGGGGAGGGAGAGATGAGCTCTGAACTCAATCACAATAGCCACCACCTCCCACATGCAGCAGCCAGTGCTCAGGAACTGCTGCATGGGGGCAGGGAGCTGCAGACCCAGGTCCCTGGCCCCATAGCCCTGGCAGCTGGGAGTCCCAGCTCTGGCAGGGCTGGGGGTGGAGGGGATGGGGTGGGGAGTAAGGGGCACCATCAGAGCCCAGGGAGCTGTGGTTGGGGAGTGAGGGGCATCAGCAGGGTTGGGAGGCTGTGGGTGGGAGTGAAGGATAATGGCATAGACAGGGCACTGGCATATCAGGGTTGCTCAGCACTACAAAGCAGTAAGAGGGAACAGCCAGAGCTGGACCTGCATCCTGGTGAGAGAAAGGGGCAGGGAGGAGTTCTGATTTTCCATGATAAAAAACCCAAAATCAAATGCCAAAACGTATAGGTATTTAGAATGTATTTTATTATAGTCATTGAGGCACTAAGGCTAGGGAGAGACATTACACATAAACTGATTTAAACCTGTAATAAAACAGACATTCAGTGCACATAAACCAGTTTGAAAATGACTGAAACTGGTTTGAGATAAACCTGGTTGAATGTAGTATCAGACTTAACTGATATGGGTCCAACCAGTTTATGCAAGGTCTGTCCCAGACCCCTTCCTGGTTAAATTTAGAACAAAGTCCTGCAGCATCCCAGATGATTTGAGCCCTGGGCAGGTCTCTCTGCTCCAAAACAGGGCTGGCCCTGCCCCTCTGCTCCCTAGCTGGAGCTCTGGCAGAGATGGCAGGCACAGCAGTGTCTGCCTGGTTTCCCCCTAGCCAAGCAGGGATTCCACCTCCCCCTCCTCCAACAGCACGGACCATAGCCAATGTGTGGTATGCTAGCTAATGTTGAGAGATATCTGTGTAAGGTAGACAGGACAGTGTCTGCTTAGGGCTTTTTGGAGCAAATCAACAGGTAGCTGGTAATGTCCCTCCATTCCTTCCTTGGAAAAAGTTGTTTAAGAAGAGCTTGAACTAATGAGAGAGGCTTTTTTTTCTTAATGGACTCTCTAAACAGAGCATCCGCAGGGCCTGGCCACACCCCCCAACTCAGCACTATGGAAGGGAAGGGAGGGCTGCTCTAGTGCCCCCTGGCTTGTAGCCTGAACCACTGCTGGCATGTGCCTGCATTTTTTTTTTCCAGAGGGAATGTCTATGCATCTGTAAACTGGTTCAGCCTAGCCAGATTAGACTAACCTGCAAAGATTGAATCAATTCAGGCTCAGGCATTTTGAATATCTGTCCTTAGCTTAATAGGATTCCAAACTGCTTTAAAATGATAAATATATCAATAAAACATTATGCTCAACTGATAAATAGAGCAGCATTTTATTTTAAAAATGAAAAAACATGGATTTGGGGGGTTTTAATCAGAGAATTTGCATCTTTTTATCAGAGAGTTTGTGATTTTTAAAGAGAGAAAACCAGGGTCCGTGTATTATAAGACACAGAGTTCCCTGGGTATACACAGGAAAAAGATAGGAATGTATTGACCCAAATGCCACTTGACTTCATATAGCTGGCTGATGTCCACTTACCCTCTAAGGAATCTGAATCCTATTTTGTTTCTCAGTATTAAAAAATATCATCAAAATCACTGGATTACTGTGAGCTCAAACTGTAAATAGCTGTTTCCGTATACACTACCTGCAGCTGTTGCAGAGTGTGCTGGTTGCCTGATACAGGGTTTTAATCTCCTATTTTGTCAGGCATTCTGAAGAGTTAATCCCATTTGATTTTGGTCTGCCAGCCAAACCCTGATGTATTTGCTGAGTGAAGCTTGGAAAATTAGGGATTTTTTCATTTTATTAGCATTTGTGGAGAGACAGGTGAGATCTAATTTCAAAACCTACAATCTAATTGTCACACACAGGAAACTGGGCAGAGAGCCAAAAGATAATGTTAGATGACTCTATCCACCCACAGGAAGTTACTGGTTTGACTTAACACTTTAAAACTAGCATTAGAATTATTTAGAGGTATATGTACATCTACAGAGGCATATATCTGCATATATGTCTCAAATTTTAATATAAATTATAAGTTAAGTGTGCTGAATTTTGAATTTTTAAATTATTTCAAGCACTCAGAATGCTACTACTCTGTGAGTTTGGGAGATATTTAAATCTGAAAAATTTAGTGAAGACAGAAAGAAATTTGTTTATGAATGCTCTTTGTTTCAGACTCAACATTAAGAAAAACTTCTGCACAGTTAGGGTGTCCAGACTGTGGAATAAGCTCCCTCCAGAGGTGGTGGGGCATGTGGGCCTTGCAGAGGGGGTAGTAGCCCCTTCAGGGGCCATTTGGCCCCTGTTGGGGGTCCGTAGCCCCTGAGTGGGGGCTGTAACCCCTGATGTGGGGGGGTCGTAGCCCTTGTGTGGGGACTGAACCCCCTGTTGGGGAGGCATAACCCCTGTGTGGGGGCCATAGCCCCTGTGGGAGGGCAGCAAAATATATATTCATGTATTCATGAATTCATGAAACATGTATTTAGAGTTCACTTTATTATTATGATAAGAGATATGCTTTAACACTGCAGATATATCAATAAAATATTGTCCAACTGATTGCTGTCTCTGTCTCTGTCTCACTCTCTCTTTCTCTTTATAGTGCTGTTTTGTTTTACTTGTGGAGGAACATGGCTTTGCGGGTATTTTACAGAGTGACTTTGGCATTTTTTTTACCAGGGATTTTTCAGTTTTCCAATAGGGAACACCAGAATTCCTGCTAGGGAGGTCTGTAGCAGGATCCTGCCTGCTTAGAGCTGGCACCTTGGACCCAGCTGGCTGTGGTTGACCTCCTGGCCAAATGGGGCCAGGAGGACATGCGTTGACAGTTCAAAGCAGGCCACCATACCTGGAACATCTTCATGGGTGATAGCTGCCCAGATGGCTGGGCAGGGGGTACACATGGCAGTAGTGCCACACAAAGGGCCACTCTGCAGCCACAGCCCACTGACAGCGGGCCCAGAGCGGCAGATGCCTCTATTGGCTGTGCAGTCCCCATCCGGATCTGGCAGGTGCGCAGCAGGTCACAGCCAGGCAGCAGCCCCCATTGTCAGACTGCTGCAGTGGGTGGAGGGTGCAGGGATCTCTCAGGGCTGCTTCAGCAGTCCAGCTAGCACAATGGGTAGTGTCCCCAGGTACCAATTGCCTGGGCTCCAGAAGCTCCTGAGAATGAGTAGCCCTGAGCTACTTGCCAGGGCAGCTTTTTAAACTGCTGAGGATAGCACAGGTGCTGGCCCTGGGCTCTAGCTCCCCCTGGCTGCAGATCCGGGAGGAGCCAGGAAGGGTTATTTTGCCCCAAGTGGCACAATTTGCTTCAGAACAAAGTGTATGTCCAAACACGTGCGCTGAGGCAAAAAGCCTTGGCTCAAATTTGCACCACTTCTATTTGAGCTGCTGCAAGTGCACATGCTTGCATGTGTGGATGCACCCTATGAATGTCTCCATTGGCTGTGAGATCAAGTTTATTTACATTTTCTAAAATATGTATTTATAAAGTGGAGTAGCTCAATTGGGACCTTGGAATTTGAAACCAACATACATTGATGGGCTGGTTTATAGATCACTCAGTCAGATTTTTAAGGCAAAGGCCACCAGCTAGGCTACTTATTGCTTTATCTTACCAGCTTTTCACTTTAGAAAAGGGGCAGAGGAGAAGAGGAGGGATGAAAAGATGCCATTAGCAGGAAGAACAGATGCCCATTCCATCCAAGCACTTATTACTTCATCCTCTATTATTGTTAAGCAACTTTTTCAGAGATAATTTACTTCTACTCATTGTCAAGAAGAGATACTGCCTGCTCTTACAGATTCAGTTGTTATTTTGTGAATGGGGCTCTTGGAGCTGCCCAGATAAAGCCAATCATTTTAATAGTGAGTTGTTGGTAGATTCATGATCTACTGGTGCCCTGTGATACATCTTACAATCAACCTTCTGAGGCCAGGATTAAGGCTAGATTTCCCATGGCTAAAAAATTGTAAAAGACATTTTAATATGTTCTTAACAGTCTAAAGACATTAAAGAAACCAAATTCCAGAAGAGTTTGGGTAAAGAAGTTTTGTTTGATAGAAAGCTGGCTTGGATGACAATAACTATGATTTTTTATTTAATAAAAATTCAAACAAATTATGTTTTTGCCAGGAAAGTCATGTCTGTAACTAATACAGAGTCAGCCATGATCTCTTCCTAGAATAAATGTGTACAACTGGGCCTACTGGAAGTTTTTGTTCCTCAGACTTGGGCTACAAAGAGAGAAGCAACATACTGGGGTGTGCTGATCAGCCTGGTTCCATAGACTCTCCAGTTCCCCAAAACCTCGTGTTTGTTCCCCATAATGCAGAATTGCAGACAAAGGGATTTCCTTCCAACAAGGCAATCTAGCACTCTCTGTAAGCATTCTCATTACAGCTAATGTCAGCAGTGGCAGTCAGAAGATGAAATTCAATCTCCAGTCCACAGTCAATCCACTGGCAGCCACAATGCTTCATAGAAAGTAAGAGTGGAATCAGAGAAGCTTTCTTTCCTGTTTCTATAACCTGAAGTGAGTAGGAAAGGCTAGAGTGTGGATACTACCTGCACCTCTACACAATCATGCATTTTATACCATGACTATATACCAGAAGCTCCAAGTTATTTAGTGTAAAGGAGAAAAAAAGAGACGATGTAAAATGGAGGAGACAAAGAGAAAAAGGACAACACATCACTGTAAATACTAATCTTGAGATGTCATGATCTTAACAATTTATATATACACAACAATCACTTATTTCCTTCTTTTTTCTCTATCTTTTCTCTCTCTTGTTCTCAATTGTCTCTTAGGTGGTGTAAGTGAATTTTGGGTATCACGGACAATAACAACAAAAGGCCTTTATTATGATAAATAGAAGATAATCTACTTGCATCTTTTCCCTCTTCTTAATGTGAAAGGTGGTATCAACAATGAACTATATTGCACAAGCCCTTTTTTTTTCATAGAAGCTTAACATTTCCACCCAAATCCAAAAATGGCCTGTCATTACATTTTTCCTGGCACTTCTTTGTTCATCATCAAAAGTTATTATTTACAGAGCGGTATTTTTATAGAACTACGTTAGTCCATGTTCTCAGTTAATTAATCTCTCACAAAATAGCTTCTGAAATAGAATGGACAAGTCTAATGTAAATTGGGTGCGTCTACACAGGATATTAATGCAATGTAATAAACTCTGGCACAGTTCCCGCCTGAGTTTATTGTTCTCAGGCGTAGCGTTTATACATGTACCCAGGACTGCAGCACGCTGAGCTGGGGCAGTGCTGCCCCAGCTGGCAGAGGCCCTGGGCGTTCAGCCTGCCAGCCCGGAGCTGCTCTCTGCTAGTTGCAGAGAGGCTGGCTGGGGCTGGGACATTAGCTAGCTGGGGAACTAGCTGAGCCTGGGGTACTAGCCAACAGGCAGCACCTGCACTGAAGCCCTCTCCTGCCCCAGCCAGTCCCATCAGCTGTGCACTAAATCCCATTGCTGTGCACTAAATAACACTGCCATAGGATAGTATATGTGTTCAGAAGTACTGACCTACAGTGGAGTTAATTAGTTTACTGCAGCCTTATAGGGCTACATTTGTAGATGCTGAATCTTTACTGTGGAGCTAATTAGGCAATTCCACAATAAACGTCTTGTGTAGCTCACTGAGACCTAAAATGTATGTATTCCGATCACAGACACAACAATAGAGTGCACTGGAAGTACTTTGTATAGATGGGAAGGAAGAGACCTTGCATATAATTTATACTCACTACACATTCCTTTATTGTTACTCTACCCAAACATGTCCTATTCTCTTGACCCATAAGTCACACTGATTGTCTGTTACTTTACATGTTATTATACAGATTATTCAGTGACACCTATTCAGGAATTCCATTACCATGACTGCAAAAATAGTTTAATTCAGACATTTTATCTTCCTTCTTTCCTTCTCCTTGGGAGAAGAAAGTTAATTTAAGTAATTAAAACAATTTAAATAATTAAAACAAAAGTTTATTTCTTTTACCTGAAACCATGTTGGCAGAGAATTGCCAGAGTCCATCAATTCCTACCAGCCACAAACTTCACTGCCTTGCAAAGCATAGTGTAGCTTCCATCTGCTCTGTGCTCTCCAGCACTTGCTGCCCAATCTCGACTGCCACTTGAAATGGTTCTTTATCTGGAAATCCATAAAACTCTAAACAGTATAAATTACAAAACAAATAATTTTAAATGTAATGTGTTGCAAAGCATTTGCTAAATATCTATGTCAGGTGTTTCATGATTGTTTATTCCATAGCTCTAGGGCAGGTGTTTTTAACCTTTTGGGGTCAGTGTACCCCCAGTGGCTGGATGCAGAGCAGTGTACCCCTGGTGGCTGGATGTGGTGTGGGGGAGGAGGGCTGCACAGCCGGACATTGAGTGGGTGTGTCGGGGGGGTGACACATAGCCGGACACAGACCAAGGGGCGGGGGGGGTGGCCAGACGCAGAGGAGTGGGGGTGGGGGAGGGTGCACAGCCAAATGTGGAGTGGCAGCAGCCACAACATGTGAGCTTCCCCCACCCCTCACATCCAGCCATGTGGGCAGTGCCTGCATGACAGCACAGCATCATGTACAGTGGCACTCCATCCCTGCCTGCACGTACCCCCTAGGGTCTTCTTAAGTACCACCGGAGATACGCATACCCCTGGTTGGCAACCCCTGCTCTAGGGTGTAGAATATTATCAAAATGATTAGAAATATCCTGTTCCACTTTCCTCTCCACACACACACACCCTACAACTTGGGGGATGAAGCCATAAAAGGTAGGCCAAAAAGGATGGGAAGATAAATGGCAATGTAGTAGAAGATTTTATAGTGGGGATGGAATAATTGTCCTTATATTGTCTTGTAGACAAGCATGGTTATAGTACACCTGTATTACTATCATGCTTAGCTTTTTAGAAGCACAGTTTGTAGATGAAGAGGTTCTGAAAACAACACAGTAGTCATTGTTTCTGGTAGATGGAGCTAGCAGGCTTATATTCATAAATGTTTGCTAGCTCCATCTACCAGAAAACAATGACTATTTTGTAGTTTATAGATATAGATATAGATCATGACTTTTATGGAGTTCTTCATTTCAGACTCTACCCAGGGAGTCTGAAAACTGCAGGCAAATGTAGTGGTAGACTTGATTCAAGACAGGTATCTTTGTTTTGGCTTTGTGTTCATTTTTAATCAGTTCATTGTTATTTTTGTAAAATTTTATGCCAAAAATTTTAATAATCTCACAAGAGGGAAAGCTATATCACCTCATATTTTGGGTGCCGATTTTTCTCATGCTGCGATTTGCTTTATCAGGTAAACCAAAGACAATTCCATCAGACAGCTTTCTCATTTACATCACCTCTCCCATTTCAAAAGTAATTAAAAATATGCACACTATCAAATGGGACCTCCCTAATCAAACATTTATTTTATTGTTCTCCACTCAGTTCTCGTCATAAATTGAAATAAGATATTAGGCTGGTGATGGAATTTTTTTGTTAGATTATGTGAGACTTAAGCCAAACTTAATTTTTCGTACTGATTTTGTTTATTTCTTGTTGGGAGTCAGGAACTGAATGTATTTCTTTAACTACAAATTATATAAGCTTTTCTCCCACTAGAAGTTATAGGGGTCCCATTTGATATGTGTAAAATAGAGTGCTATATTTAAAAGTGTATATTTCATAAGGTTATCATAAGTCAGACAACAAGGATAGACATAAGACAAAGGACCATTTCAACAAAGATACATAAATCAAAACATAAATCTAGCTACACAAGGAAATCTTTTGATTGTAGGATTTACTTGTGTGTTGTCCAGGGTACATTTAAATGGCTAACAATATAGATCATAAGAAGATGCAATGCAATGTTGGGATTCTATTTGAAAGAACCTAGTTTGGTACTAGAAGTCTTTACCTGCAAATATAAGACTATAAACATAATACAAATGAGGTACTTCTCTAAAGGTATTCTGGTAATGGATAGTAGTAACAGAGTAACATAGGTGATGCACACAAAGAAGAAATTCAAGAATGTAGCAGAATCCATAACTCCTCCTTCACTCAAGGGCATCATCAGTGAAGAAACAGGGAAGTATAAAGACCAGGGAACAAATGTGATGATTCAGGTGCAGCTGTGGCCAGAAACAGCTCTTGCATTTGCACTTATGCTCCTTTTAATAAGTACCTTGCACAGTTATCCACACCTTGATTTCTTGAAGTCTGACTGTGACAGGGGGCTGTCCCATGGGCGGTCACAATGTTGGCTTGCCCACCTGTCTAGGGCAGTCTGCCCACCTGACTTTCCTGCCACACCTTTGTTGTAACAAAAGAGTTGTTTCTAGGTGAGAAGCTAGGGCCTGGTGCTGGGCTCTACCCAAATTGTGTGCTCCTTTCTCCGGGCACTAATGAGACCTCCAAATCCCCTACAGCCTCAACCTGAGCCACCAGGACAAATAACAGTACAAACATAGGCACATTACAGCATAACTCTCACAATGAAGGCAGCACTCACCCCCTTTAAGAAGGTAACACTTCCACCCCTAGGACAGCACATCTCTTAGCCCTGGGTAACTTTGGGCTCCTGGAGCCTTACTGTTCTCATAGGCAGCAAAGTAGGCAGCACAAGGTCTCGGGCAGTTCTCATGTGCAGGAGCTCCTTCCCTTGGCAGTTGCCAGAGAGAGCAACACTGCTAGCTCCAGCCCGGAGCTTATATGTCCCCAGGGCCCTGTCTTCTTCCGGTCATTTGACCACCTGCAAGTGTTGGCCAGTTACCCCCATTAGGCTGTTGCTCAGGCAACCAGCAACCTGCAGAGCTCCCTGGCCAGGCTGCTTCTGCCCATAAAGGAGCAGGCCCTGCTACGCTGACCCACTGCAAAGAACAGGAGCCAAACAAAAGTGACAGCTTCTAAACACAGCCATTCACTTGTCTGAGAGAAGAATCATAGAAGTAGGGTCGGAAGGGACCTTGTAGATCTTCAAGTCCGACCCCCTGCCTGGGCAGGAGGGAAACTGGGCTCAAGTGACCCCAGCCAGGTAGGCATCGAGCCGCTTCTTAAAGACCCCCAGGGTAGAAGCCAGCACCACTTCCCCTGGAAGTTGGTTCCAGATCCTAGCTGCCCTAATTGTGAAGTAGTTCCTACAGATGTCTAATCTAAACCTACTCTCCAACAACTTGTGGCCGTTATTCCTTGTTATCCTGGGGGGCGCTAGGGGAAACAAGGTCTCCCCCAAACCCTTCTGGTCCCCCCTAGTGAGTTTATAGACGGTCACCAGGTTCCCCCTCGGCCTTCTCTTGTGAAGGCTGAACAGGTTCAGGTCCCGTAGCCTCTCATTGTAGAGTCTGCCCTGATGCCCCCGGATCATGCGGGTGGCCCTCCTCTGGACCCTCTCAATGTTGTCCACATCCCTCTTGAAGTGGGGTGCCCAGAACTGGACACAGTACTCCAGCTGTGGCCTGACCAGTGTCGCGTAGAGGGGGAGGATCACCTCCTTGGCCCTACTTGAGATGCACCTGTGGATGCACGATAGGGTCCAGTTAGCCCTGCTGACCGTGACCTCGCATTGTCAGCCCATGTTCATCTTGGAGTCAATGATGACTCCAAGATCCCTTTCTGCCTCCGTGCTCTCAAGAAGGGAGTTTCCCATCTTAT
>NW_005843240.1:92330-112542 GCF_000455745.1 Alligator sinensis | reverse complement strand
CAAGTGCAGCACCCTGCACTTGTCCGTATTGAAACACATCCTGTTTTTGTTAGCCCACCCTTGCAACCTATCCAGGTCTTTCTGCAGTCTTTCCCTCCCTACTAGCGTGCCCACCTCACCCCAAATTTTGGTATCATCAGCAAACTTTGAACAGGTTGCTTTTCACTCCGTCGTCCAAATCACTGATAAAGAAATTGAACAGTGCGGGCCCAAGGACTGAGCCCGCACTGAAACAAATTTCAGCCATTTGTTTCTATCTGTAATCAAGTGGTACTAGGTAACCCTTCTATTTCATTATAAAAGGCATCCTTGTGTAGTAAAACCCTCAGTTTTTCTTTTTTTTAATTTATTTTAAAATGCATTCCCTCCCCTTCCCCAACCATTTCTGACTTTTTCTCTCCCTCTCTATTCCCTATAGATAAATATAAGTAAGCTAAGATGTAGGATAAGCTTTAACATTTTATTTTAGGTAGTAAGTTTTATTTTTCTCTCCCCTCTTTGCAAATAAGTTTCCTGCTATTTTGATATCAATACCCACTGTTTTATAAGTGATAAATATTATGTTTGTAGTGCTTTTATATTGTGTGATTACTGTTTTAGGCCTATATATGCAAGTTAGCAAAAGTCATGTCAAGTTTCCATTTTGTATATTAAGCCTCTATCTTGTGTCCTCTGCCCGGGCATCCCCTGTATTGCAACTGTATGATTCATGTGCCCCTCCCATGTAAATTGGTTCCCGGAGGAATGAGAGTGATTAGGGATGATTGAAATACAATGGTAGCAGGCCTCTACTGAATGGCCTGTAATGACCAGGCCATCACCTTGCATGGATTCACCTAGGAACCACAGATCTCAACCAGGAACAGAGACAAGAACCCAGCATTTGAAAGACAAAAGACCCTGCAGGACCAGCAACTCTACCATTGTACCCCACCATTACAGACACCCGAAACTGCACATCCCTGCATGGAGCACACATGCTCAGGACACCAGGGGCTGACTTTTGCCTGGGCATGCCTCCTGTCACTAGGGTCACACAAGGTCTGCCCCTATAAAAAGGGGCAGTGAAGACAGACCCAGTGGGATACCCTCTTCATCTGGACCAGCACCATGCCACACCACCTATCCACCCAGAGGCCCTGCTGGCGATCCCCCTCTGGACAACACCTACTGGACAAGCACCCCTTTCCAGCCTGGATAGGTAGCTATCACCCCCCACCCCCTCTTCATCCAAGGACTTGAACTCTGCTTCTCTTCCCTACCTGGACTCCAACCCTTCCACTGAGTCTCCTTCTCCTGCTACCAGTGTGTGTGTGTGTGTGTGTGTGTATACCAATAACTTCATGGGGTTGTTTAGTGTGTTGTCTGTTTAAAAAACCTGTAATTTGGACCCCTAAATTGGGTTTTGCTTTACTGTGGTTTGGCCCTGCTCCAATCTCTGCTCCTCACTCCTCTAACTTCCGTCTCATTTCTCCTTCTCCTGCTTCTGGCTCACTGCCACCTCCAACACCTGTCCTGAGCTCCTCTTTGCCTGCAAACCCAGTTTCTTTGCCACTATCTTATCCCCACTGTCTTCTCCTTTTCCCCTGAGCAACCAGGTTCCTGCCATCACTTATCTGTTCCCCCACCCACCAATATCTCAGCTGTCTGCCTCAGTTTCCAGCCTCAGTCTACCTTAAGTAAACCCAAGCCTCAGTTCCTCAGCTAGCTTCTCTATAGTCCACCGGTTCTAATCTTGGTTCTGGCAACTTTCACTCCCTACGCTTTAACTCTCTCTCTCCCACCTAAACCTTCCCCCAAATATCCCAAGCACACACATACACACTGTACCATCCAAGTTAGGAACTTACCTATGTGTATGTGTAGGTGGATTGTATGTGTGTGAACTGGTGAGTGTGTATGTGTTTATATATATGTCATTGTGTGCATGATATACGAATTAGTGATCTGTGTCTAACTTTTGGGGTGTATAGTGTATGTGCTTGAATTGGTGATAGGTATGCATGTGCCTAGGCTGGTTTGGATGTGTATGTGCATGAGCTGGTACTCTGTGTATGTATGCACCTAATTGATTTGTGTGTTTGTATATGTGCAATTATGTCACACCCTCCTGTCTAACAGCACAATATTGAGATCCCGAGAGTTGGCCTGACCCCACAGGGCAAAACTTGAAGAAATTAACTGTATAATAGAGCACATCACCATTTTGTTCAACAGTATAAGGACTTTGGCTGGCAAAAGTCATGATTTAAGTTCTATGGGAGTTTTAAATTAAATTTTATTAACCCTTGTATCTTTGGACAGGTCTCAACAATGCAATTGAGAAGCAGGATGAATTCATTCAGGCTGAGCTCTGTGCTACCCTGACTAGATTGCTACTGTTTCCTGTTCTAATTTGTTTGAAGCTAGCTTAGGTATCTAAGTGAAGGCCAACCTTTTTAGCAGGTGTGCTATGAATTAGCCCCACCCCTTCCCAGAGTGCTACTTCCACCCTCCTCCTTCACCCAATCAGCTGCTCTACTTTCTGTTCCCTGCCTCTGTGTCACTACTAAGTCTGTTGCTCTGCTTTCTCCTCCCAGCCCTGAACTCCCTGCCTGATATGCTGCTCTGTGTTCTGCTCCTTGCCCTAACTGCTACTGTGTTGTTTGCCCCCTCTCTGCTCTGCTGCATGCCACCCAGGGGCTGCTTGAGCCATTTGTGGCCCATATACTTCAGGTTGGCCACCCAGTCTTTACACTATATTGCAGTCACTGCTGTGACTGCAATGAAGATGAAGCCTTTGTTAACCAGGCCTTCTGTTGCATTATGTGGAAAAATAGGTGATTCTTAAAAAAGGCTTTAAAGGTCATGACCTATATCTGAAAATGGTTTAATTGCTGTAAGAGAAATCAGGGCAGGCTATAAAATGTATACATTGTACTGTCTCTTCAGCTTATCTCACTTTAGATGTGGATGTATTGTACTAGCTGAAACATCTGTATCTATCTATTATTTGGGAGTCCATGTTGAAGCAATGCCATCCGGGGCAATGAATACCACCATAACTAAGTACCACATTTACTTAAATATAAGATAATCCTGAATATAGGACAACCCCTCAATAATTAGATTCTAGATATGGAAAATTTATAAATTTGTTATAATTTTTCAGGTATAGAATCTAATTACTGAACATTTGCATTGATTTTGTCCCCTTCCCACTGGTACGGCAGATAAAGTAAATTTTAGATGGTTAGATGGCTCCTTTGCCCTCCTCACCCCCTCCCCTGCAACTTCTTTCTCTGCTCTTCCTCAGCACTGCAAGTTTTAGTACAGGTACTGCATAAACACACTTTTAAGCAGAACTTTTGTACCTACTTATATATAGTATGAACTTTAAATAAGTCTAAAAACAAAAGGATCATTATTTACTATATAGTTCATTGGGCTGGACCCCAGCAGAATCAACATTGTTTCAAGTCATGGTGAACCCACAGTTCCACACTGCTCAGTGTGTATGTGTACTCCAGATATTAGGCCTGTGCGAGTCGGCAGCGATCCGATCTAGCTTCAGATCCAGCTGCTTCAGATGGCCATGATCTGATTCAGTGCTCTGGATTGGTTTGTCGCTTCGATCCGGCCAAAGTGGCTCCGAAGCTTCAGAGATCCGGCTATAGGTTATAATGTGGGGATGAATGAAATATCTATAAATTTGTTATTTTAGCTCCTATTTTGGTGCAACTTTCAGAGATGGTAGCCTCTTCTGAGAGCATGAAGCCTGCCAAGCTTCAAAAAGATCAGTGCAGGGGTTTGGGGGTAACTGCACCCCAAATTCTTGAAAGCAAAACTCCTGTCACATTTATGTGTTAGACCACAGGGGCTGAAAACTGCAGGCATGGTAGCCCCTGGTGAGGCCACAAAGTCTGCCAAGTTTCAAGAAGATCAGTATAGGGGTTTGGGGGGAACTGCACCCCAATCTGCTGACAGGCAAAACTTGTCATATGGGTGGGTGCTTGGGTGACTGTGTCTGTCTTGAGGCACAGGGGGTAAAATCTAGTGCAGGCTTGGGTCCTGGGCCCTGCCAGTCCATGAAGCCTACCAGCTCTGTGTGTCTCACTGGGGGAGTCTGTCGTCCTGCTTGGGCGACTACATCTGTTTGGTGCACAGGGGTTAAAATCTAGTGCAGGCCTAGGTCCTGGGCCCTGCCAGGCCACAAAGCTTGCCAGCTCTGTGTGTCTCGCTGGGTGATGTGGGTGGGTGACCGTGTGTGTATGATAAGGTGCACCCTTCCTGGAGCTGGGGCCTCTGCACAACACGGCATATTCCCCAGTGAGGCCTCCTCCTCCCCTACAGCCTCAAGCCCGGTCCTCTGCTTTATGTGACAACAGGTAAAATGGCTCAACACCAGGACCACAAGCAGCAGCATCAAAGGTACCCAAACGGAACTGTCACAGAGCCTATCGTTTTATAAAGGAATTGACAGCAAGAAGTAACTATGTTGTGTTGTGTTGTGTTATGTTGAACATATGGTGTTATTCATGGTGTGTGATGGCTTATTTTTTGTTTTTATGTTTATATGTGTATTGTGGGAAAAAAAGGAGTACTTAAAAAAAGGTATCTTTGGAAGCTTTAGGGTTGAAAACCCCTTTGTCAGGCTGAGGAAATACCTGCAGTTGGTTCTGGATGGAAGGAATAGTAAAGAAGCCAGAGGGTGCCCTGGCCTGCAATGCAGGCAAGAAAGCCAGTCAGTGAAAATGGAAATGGAGGCATCGGGGGGCAGGGACAGGCTGGGGTGGGGGATAGGGGGGAAAGGGGGATGTAGCAGCAAAGGTAAACGTGCAGAGGTGCCTGGGGTGTCAGATGTCCAGCAGGTTGCAGTGTGCCAGAACTCCATTGTGTATAATGAATCCATGAGTTTCTGTACCTACTACCTAGGGGACTGAAGAAGTTCATAGGCCCAGTTCTGAAAAGTGGTTTGTACATTCAAACAAGCACCTAACCTCATCACCAGAACTGAAGCCAACTTCCTACAGCTCAAAACACAAAACCTGCCAACTATCTCCAGTACCCCCACAAACTGCACACCAGAATCTATCAAAGACAACAAAACCCAACTACCTTTGGGGGCACATTCCTCACCAAAAAAACACTCTGCCTCCAATCTCTCAGGCCTGATCCTGAGAGGGAACAAATTACAATGCAAACCACTTTACTGAGCTACGTTCCTTTCGGAATGTTTAGCCCATATTGGTCATGTGTTTTCTAGTTATGGTCAGTGTTGGCTGCATTTAATCAAAGTCATATTTGGTTTCCATTACTGAGAACATGCTGCTTTAGACAGCAGTTTAATGACAGACAGTGTATTTAATGAGGTTTCCTGGTATGTGATTGTAAGACAGGAGGCTTTTTGCCCCATGCTGACTGAGGGGAAAAACTCATCCTGCATTCAAGTAAACATGGTAGTATGAAGTTTCTTAGCTGTCAGAAATAGAAATAGGTCATTCTTCTACTTCATGTAGGTGAGTCTTCCTTAGCAATAGTATTTCTGATAATTTTCATGCAAATTAAGTCAAATAGGATAACAATATATTAAACAAATAATCCAAATTTATGTATTTCATTATTTGTTGCTACAGATTATAACTTCTCATCATCTTGCATTTAACTAACAAACAATTCCAAAGTACCTGGGAGTCACCATAGTGGGTATCTCAAGAAAGTAAGTGCACAGCAATTCTCAGTTTAAGAGTTTAAGACAGTTTTGCATTGTGTCTAGAAGACCGATACTCTATTGCTCTAACAGACAGGCATAGAACAAGCTGCATAGGCAAGGAACAGTTGTATTAGCTTTACAGTAAGATATAACCAATGCAAAGGTGGGCTAAAATCCATTTCTGCCTGGTCACACATGTGACTGCTAACTTCATTAGAGCCAAGTGTAAAATTTAACTTCCTTACCTGCTGTGTATTACTGCAGGCCTTTGATGGTTTGGTAATACATAACCCAATTGATTTGGTGATAAAGGCATCTTTCCAACTGAGAACCAGATTGAGGTTGCCAAAATTCACCAATAAGTCACACGTAGGATTTGAACCTAGAATCCCAGAAGTAAAAGTTATGAACTTCAGTTAAGAAACCTTTCAAATGATTTTGAAAGGATAGAATGGCTTTGAAAGAGTAGACAAGGTTCTTCGGGTGAATCTGATATCTTTTATTAGACCAACTTAAATAGTTGGAAAACAATTATTAAGCAAGAGCTTCCGGGTTCAAAAACCCTTTGTCAGGCTAAGGAAGTTTCTGCAGTTGGTGTGCGCTCTTCCTGGATGGAATGAAAGTAAAGAAGCCAGGCTGGGCTGGTATGCATACAAGACAGGTAGTCAGTGTAAATGTAGATTGAGGAGTCAGTGGGTGAGAGACAGGCTGGGGCGGGGGGGAGAAGAGAGAGAAGGGGGATGAAAGTGGAGAGATACCTGGGGAGTCAGCTGTCAGGCAGGTTATAATGTGTCATAAATCCAATGTCTGTAGTTAGTCCATGATTTTTAGTATCCAGGAGATTGACGAAGTGGAGTTCATAGGCTCGTCTCTGGGAAGTGTTTTGTAAGTTTCCTTTGAGGATCAGGACTGAGAGATTGGAGAGAGAGTGGTTTTCTTGTGAGAAATGTGCCCCCACAGGGAATTGGGTATTTCTGTCTTTGATAGATTCCTGGTGTGCGTTCATTCTGGTGCGCAGTTGTTGTTGGTCTCTCCTATGTATTTTCCATCAGGGCATTTGGTGCATTGGATGACATATATTACATTTCTGGAGGTGCAGCTGTAAGATCCAGGAATGCTGATGGCTCTGTTGTGGGGTGTAGTAATAGTGGGGGGTGGAGTTGTGTTGGCAGGTTTTGCATTTCTTGTCCTGGCACAGTCTGGATCCTTTTGGTGTGTTCTGGGCTGGAGGAAGTTTGCTTCTGGTGATGAGGTTGGCGAGGTTCGGTGCTTGTTTGAAGGCTAGGATGGGTGGCTCTGGGAAGATCTTTTTAAGAATAAGGTCTCTGTCTAGTATGGGTTGCAATTGTTTGAAGATTTTCCATACAGATTCAAGGGAGGGGTGATATGTCATAACCAGTGGTGTGTGATTTGTGAGGGTTTTTCTTCTGTACTGCAGCAGTTCTTCACATGGTATCTGGGTGGCTCTTTCAAACATGCAATCTATCTCTCTGGACAAGTGTCCTTGTTGGGTGAAAGCCTTTTTGAGATTGGTGAGGTGGCAGTCCCGGATGTTCTCTTCAGGGCAAATTTGGTGGTATCTGAGGGCTTGGCTGTATATCACAGCTGTATATCACAGCCAAGCCCTCAGATACCACCCTGTGATATACAGACAAGCCCTCAGCTCCAGCAATGACAGAAGATAACATGTTTTGCAGACAAATGAAGTGTCATACTTGTATCAACCTGCACCACTGAAAACCTCAGGTTTACAGCCAGCTTCTCTATCAGTATCTTTGGCTGTCCTCCAGGAATTTCTTCCCCAGAATGCTAACCTAAGAAGATGTCTTATTAGTATTGCTTTGGCTTTGTCCCAGAGAGAGTAAGCTCATTTTTCTAAATCAAAAACAGGTAGTTGACAAGCTCTTTAGAAATAAACAGGATTGCACTGTTGAGTTGTCATTGTCTTTTAGCAGATGATTTGATCTAGTGTTTTTTTAATCCATGGCTATGCTGTAGTACTGTCATGTTTTGCTATTTAATCTTAATATGATCAGCCAGATTCAGCCTATGCTGTTGGTCAACCCTGGTGGGGGGTTTCTTATTCAGCCAAGTTTCTGAGAAAAATGGTTAGAACAACTCCTATATCACCTGGGCAATCCAGGAAGGGTTAGTTGGAAAGGAATGGATGTCGTTTGAAAAAGTAATGGAAAGTCTATGGTTCTTTGTGCTGTAATAAGTAATTGGGTGACTGATCATGATAATATACATCAGTAAACCTTTCCAATAATTCATTATGTGTAATCAGTTTATATTTGGAGAAATTTATTCCCACAATCCCTTAATGTTCCTTACAAATGCATACAGAAAAAGTGTGCAGGTGCATGTAGGCATGTAAATACACTCAAACATGCAAGTTTAAAAACAAAAAAGAAAGGAAGCAAATATAAAAACCAACTATCCTATCACTGTTCACCTGCTTGGAGGAACACGGTCCCCAGTTTACCTCTTAGACACAATGAGAGATACCATTTTCCCCATCACCCCCCACATCCTAAAGAATCCTGGGTGATAGCTGGGTCCCGCTGAAGTCAATGGTGAAATTCTCATTGAGCAAAGCCAGATTTTTACCTCATCTTTTTGTGCTTAATTCCAGCTAAAAATTGTCATTTATAATTCACATGAACAGGCACTTATCTGCACCCTGTAGTTCTTCAGCCTCTCCCTTAGCATCCAACTCTTCTCACAGAAATCCTCCAGTCTCTTATATGTACAAGTTCCTTCATGTTTTCCATCAATTACTATGAGTCACAATTTGCTACCAGTAGCAGACATTAATATCTTGCTATTATTTTTTGCTGTCTTGTCATTATTTGCTGTGCCTCACCTTGCCATATTTTCTGGTCCAGAGATTGCAAACCATGAGGAGCTACCCCCACCCCCATCCATGACAGTTACCATCCCTGAACAGGTACATGATAAAAGGAGCAGAGCAGCAAATTCTATCAGGAGATAGCATTCTATTAAAATTTGATAACCCTGAAGTATGCTTGCTTTCATTCTTTCTTTCAAGATATTTATTTTAAACATGATTTTTTATCAATTCTCAGGTTTTTTTATCAAGCCTCAGCATGTCATCTTTTACTTTGGTTAACATTGTGAAGTTGTATGTCGTTGTGCTAGTTAAGATATAACTTTAATAATAAATTATCACAGAAATAATGATTATTGTTTGTAGCTGAGAGAGTTGTCATAGATATGAGGGGCTGTGCATTTGTCTCTTGAGTGATCAATTATGCCTCATCTTCGGGCTGAATTCTGTAGCTTACATCAACAAAAATATGCAAAGGAAGGATTGTCAACAGCCTAGTAGCATACATGGCACTGATTTCCCAGGATAAGTGAAGCTGTACTTCAGAAAGAATCCTCAGGATAAAGGAGATAAAATTCTGCACATCTGGAAAGCTGTGTCTGGAGTTGGCTCTGTTTTTGAGTATAGGTGGGCATGACTACACATGTGCTTTAATGTTCAGCAGACTATTTAACTGCACATTAAAGCATCATGTAAAAAACTGTAACATTATGCTAATGCTCAGTAAAAGAGTCTACTGCACATTAAGCATCACTAAAAAAGCATTCAAATGTACTGCGCACCCTAATGCACATTAATTAGTTCCTCACATGGGAGATACTAAATTTAATGCACATTAGAAAAGGTCCATTAATGCATGTGTAGATGCACCTGGTATGTCCCATTTGCTAAATTGGGCCTAAATTTGAGTTTTGTTTTAGCAAAAAAGATTTTTTAATGTTGTCCTACTGTGCTTACATGCTTTGTTAATGCATCTTGTAACATCCTATACTAGTTTGGTCTGTCCTAGGGATGTCCAACTGGCAGCTTCAGGCTGAAGGAGTTAACATGCAACTCCTGGGCTCCTGCCTGGCTATCACTGTTCTGGCTGCTAAGGTGGCAGTGGCTGGGGTTTCTGGGGCAGAACAGCAAGGTGGGAGGCCCTATGACAACAGAAGGTGGGGTTGGGCGGGGATTCTCACAGTAGTGGCAGGAGGGTGGGAACTTCCCATATGGTGGTGGCAATGAAATGGGTGATAGCCTACACAGTGGTGGGGAGAGAAGAACTTGCATGACAGCAGGGAGCTGGGAGGTGGGGAAAAAGTGTCCATGCGGGGGTGACAGCAATGGTAGGGGGATCGCCCATGCAGTAGTCACAGTGCAAGGCTCATGCAATGGAGGTCCTGGGAAGCCCATGTGGTCCCAACGTCATGTAGTATGCACAGTGTGTGGTCTGAGGTTCACAAGCTGTGCAGCATGTGGCCCTTAGCTATGCTGAAGTTGGACAGCCCTGGTCTATGCAGTAATAAGTAATTTTGTTTTCCCTTTATAAGAACATCCCTTCCATTTCTTTAACCAATTCCCAAACCTGAAGATTAACTAAAGTGCATTTCTCTTTGATTGCTTCATTAATCATGCTGATATTCATTGCGTTAGTGATTTGTTTATACTCCTAATTGGGTTTCTTGTTTTCATAGCCATGGTCAGTCAATCAGTTATGTTAATATTAGCACACTGCCACAAAATCCCCAGACTGTAGTGCCAGAAGGGACTATTATATCACACATTCTGATTTAGACTATCTGTAATACAAGCCAAAGACTTTCACCAATTTACCCCTGCACTGACCACAATAACTTCTGTTTGAATGAAGCATGTCTTCCAAAATGGCATTCAAGATTCATTAGTTGATATCCAGAGATAGATACTCTTTGGCAGTTTATAGGAAAGGCTGTAGAAAATGTGCGCCTTTATTTGCTGTTTGAATATGTCTGGTTTTAACTTCCAACCATTTGTTTTGGTTATACTTTTCTTCACTATATTAAGTGAGTCCTATAGAATTTTCTCCCTTGAAAATATTTTTGCACTCTAATCAATTCATCTTTCAATCTGTTTGATAGGCTACACATATTCTCTCACAATGTATATTCTTTAATCCCTAAAATTGAATTTTGTGGCTCTTCTTAGCAACTTCTCTAACTTTTCAATCTCTTTTTAAATATTTAGGTACCACAACTATTTTGTAACATTTTGATATATGGATTAAGAGTCAGAATCACACTAAGGTGTAAATTTAAAATAAAATAGTTGTCAGAATGCATGGACGCTTGTTATTTTGGTATAACAATGCTAGTCTTTTTTTTTTTCCTTTCAATTCAGATTATGCTGCTTTGGAAGCATCTTAAATTTTAAAAAACCTCATAAAGTATCTACACTCACAACTTGGTAGTAAAGCATCTGTATACTGGTAATATTTTCCAGTGGAGACAAACCCTAAGGGGCTGGAGAGAGATACAAACCAGTGGTTGAGAAAGTCCTTATTGATGGATCAAAGCTTTTATACTAGAAAAAGTTAAGAGATGTGATTGTTTAGCTATGAACAAAAATCATTATTTTTTTGTGATTAATTTATATTAAAACCATATCTCAATTAGAATAGTGAGATACATCTTCACTGGATTGATTAAAATACCACCTCTAAAATCCATATATATCAATTACATTAATGAAGAAAATTACATTTGCCAGGAACAGGGAAAAGATCACTATTCAGATAATTAGAACAGCAAATTCGTAATTTGCTATGAGATTATAAACATACCTATTACATTGGAAAATAGGCCTGGGAGGGCCCATTTGGGCCATCCAGTTCTACTGCCTGCATTTATAGGTGGCTACTTGTCCAAAAGAGCCCAGCAGATTTTCTGTTCTTACCACACAAATCAGAGCCACGAAGAACCCTGCTTAAAAAAAGAAAATGAAAAGAAAAAACTCTTACAGTTTGTTGGAGGTGAACATCAAAGGAGTCAAGGGCAGTGCCAATGGCTTGGCTCCTGCAACGGCAGGGGATATTATGCCCAAATAAGCAAAAAGAAAAATTCATTTTTATACCCCATACTTATATGATTATGTATGAAAGATCTCCTGGAATCAAGTCACCTCAGGCAGCTCACTGCACCAGTTCAATAGGGAAGGCAAGGAAACTTAGGTACTGGGCTACACTGAACCTTTCCCTTGCAAGGTGTTGCTGCGATATCATATTTTGCAAATCCTACAGATGCTGCAAGCATTTAATCCCTCATCCATTCCCTACTGCAGGATTCCATTCTCCTGCTACTATCCAGTAATGTGTTACACCTTTTCTTAACTCCAGCCCCTGAGCCCTCCCCTTGATTTTGCTGATCTACATCTTTCCTTTTCCTTTCCCTCATTTGTTTCAGCATCCTCTGAAGACATTTCCCATATCTGCAAGTTCTAGCTTTCTACCTCCTCTGATTTGCTCCTTCAATCTTATGTCTTCTGCTCCTTCCCCCCACCCCCACCCAATCTAGCACTTTTTTTGGTATGTGTAGGAAGCATAGTCTGATCCAAGTGAAGGACAGCAGCTTCAGCAGATGTTACTGAGCATCCTCACCATCACTCCAGTACTCAATAATGGTAGAGTAGCAAATTCTGGTCAGTAGCACTTCATGGCACTACATGCTACCTATCCACAAGGATCTTGGGTGAAGAAGGTTATTGCTTCTCAATGCTTCCCCGGCTTCTGCCAGAGATGTGGGGCGGAATATTTCCAGTATTTTATTTTTCTGTGGGAAATTTTCCATTTCTAAAAATTCATTGTTTTATAACATTCATTAGCAACAATGAGTGGATGCCAATACAATATTAGGCAGCTTGGCAATTTCAAAGTTGTAATAAATGTTTTGCAGGTAATTATCCCTAGGGACTGAGAGAGAGAGTACATATATCTTTTATTGATCTGTAAACAGGAGGGTAAATACACTTATATAAAAATCCAAAACCAAAAATCAAAACATGGCATATCATGGGTGTGCTAAAATTAGTGTGTCAAAGGTTTTCAGTGCCTTCAGTTTTTTTCTTAAATTTAAACAAACAATGGAAGGGAAGAACATACTATTATGTATTGTCTTACATTTTTACAAGTATTCCAATAAAAATAATTTCTTTCCACATAAAGCTTTGAATGTGTTTGACTATAACATTTAAAACACATTAAGTGTGCTCTATTTAATTATTTTCCTAATCAAATATTTCAGTTCAAATACTTGTGGCTATTGAAATATAAAATTAACATGGGGGTACTTTTTTAGTTTTGTTTACTAAATATAAATCAAATAAACATACTAAATCAGATCATGCTGTATTTGGGGCATTGGAAAATTTTCTGGAATTTTTTCTGGAAAATTTTCCAATTTAATTTTTTCCAGAAAACCCACATCTCTGGCCTCTGCAGGAAGATGGTTAGAGAAGGGTCAAAAGCTAGAGTGGAGTCTGCTGCTGATTTCTGCTGTGGAGAGGTAGAGAGTATAGAAGTTAAAAACTGAGGGACAGATGGAAGAATCAATGAGAGAAAATTGTGGTAGTGCCCATTTGTCTCTGTATAGAAAATGGCCAAATTGTCAACAAAGCCTTTTTGACAAGAGGCTTTGTTTACAGGGACTTCTCAATTAGCCCTTGGGTCTACTAGTTTGAATGTCTCTACTAGTACACCTCCAATAGCTCGCAGATGGTGACAGTTTGAGCAGACTGAGGATACAACCATGCCAAGGTTTTTTAGATCAATATTTTTAATTGTAAGGAGAATACAAATAACTGTGTAGGACAAGTTCTTATTACTTTAAGTTATTTGGTGCTACAGCAATAAAATCATGTAGACAAACTCAGAAAGGTATCTGCTACCATAACAAAACTTCAAAAAGGTAGGAAAATTTTAAACTTAAATGACCTGAAAATGCTGTTTTAACTATACTCTTAAGACTATTAACAAAAATGTAATCAAACACAGAGTAACTCTCACTAGATTATGAATGAAACTATTCTTTCTAGAGGCCTTTGCCAGTTCTATGCAGCAGGCCATGATAAGAGCAAAAAGTAGAGCATATTTGTTCACAGAAGATGTGCTTGATATTTAAAAAATGTATCATTTCCCTTTTGCTGTTAGGGGCCGATGAAGAGGAAGCATTTTCTGTTCTTTTACTGTAACCTACTTCAGAGGCAGTTAGGGCCCCCTGGCTATCTATATGAACATTTACCTGATATATGCTTTAATTTTGAAAAATTGGTCCTGCTGATGTTTATTTATATGTAAGCCTCTTATTAAAATTACTACCACAATGCTTCCTATTCCCACAGAGGAAGACTCCAAATAATATCATCTCCCCAAAATATCTCTTTTTTTGTGGGAAGAAAACATCCTTTCTGGTCAGGTATCTATTGATCCCAAAATAGATCTTCTAAATTAATTTGAATTTTAAGAAGAATTTCTTCTTTGTTTACAGGGAGTTTCTTCTTTCTTGCTCCTTTAAAAAAAATGTCTAGTTACTAGTGAAGTGTATGTGCTAATTAGGTTACCTGGCACTCCTTTCCTGGTGTCGACACACGAGAAATGCAATCGCTACTGTTGATCCAATTATTCTTCAATTCTGCTTCCCATAACATCTGCTGCAATAAACCGATTCCCGGTGTTTTTGCTTGATATTTAAAAAAAGTATCATTTCCCTTTTGCTGTTGGGGGACTATGAAGAGGAAGCATTTCCTGTTCTCTTTTACTGTAACCTACTTCAGAGGTTGAATCTTGCTTGCATGAAGGGAAATGACAGATTTTGATCTCAATAAGAGCAGACATGGGCTCTCAGATGTATTGATAAAGGTAAACCGTAATAACTTACAAAATGGAGGCTCAAAGGGATTTTCCAAATGCTTATTAAAAATATTAAAAAATGTCAATAGCCACTTCCATGTGAAGTATCAGAATTCCAGAAGATATAAGACTTACAGCTTCTTTAATACAAATTGAATCCAAATTGATAACATTTTATACCCACTTTGCATGTAATTCATCCTGTACTGTAGAGGCCCACCTGTGAAATTCTTGCTCTTGTGCAATAGCACCTTACTATCTGGAAAGTCGATCTGGTAACAAGGATGGCCAAAGATAATTTGTTAACAGGAGCTGATATTCTATTTTTTTTGTATTTTTGATATTTCTTTTCTGGTTTAACCACATTTTTTTAGGCGTTTACATGTCTTGTTTGTCACTGAAGTAGTGTTGACTCTCTTAATCCAGAGTTACATGATCTTTTGCTTGTTTCTTTGCTGATTTATAATTGAATTATCACAGACCCTTACTCCAGAGTACTTGATATATCACAGCAGCCAACTAATTGATTCTGTGAGATCCCAAATATCTCTTTTAAAATTCTCAGTACAGTTGCTAATTTTTTGGCTTTCCAACTAAGCAAACTCTAGAAATAGCTTTCTAGACTTCTATGGAATTCTTTCCAACTATTTGAGTTGGTTTAATAAAAGATATCAGATTTACCCAAAGAACCTTGCTTGCTTATGTCCTTAGACCAACACGGCTACAACCAACACCCATGAAATCCTTTCGGAGCACTTAGACAAACCTACTACAAGAACATTCTCAAGTAAAAGCAGATCAGTCAAGACTGAAGAGCCATTCAATGACTACAGTCCAGTGATCTAACAACCAAGGCCATTCATGAAAGTATCAGAAGCTTGTCAACTATCATAGAGTAAAATTTCAGAAATAAGTGTTTTTGAAAGGAAGAGGTTAACAGATTTTAGAATTAAATAATAGAAGAATTTGAATTATATTTAACAAACACTTGACTGCAGCTCCTGGAATACAACATTACCTTCAAAGAAGACAAAGTTGAAGAACTGAAATCAGAATCCGTTGGTCCAAGGAGTAGAACTGCACTTATCAGAGCAAAGAAAATATACAGAAATGAAGATATGGGTACGTTTAATATAGTGTACCAACACATCTTTAAAAGGACACAGACTTTTTTGGTTAATAATCCTGAAGAACAAACTCTGAAATATATTATGTTAATTCTGATATGTGATAAAAATAGTAATATTACTTGTTAACTGTTGATATTTAAATATCTTTTCTTATTAGTTACAAAGAATATGTTTAGCTTCAATATTAATTAATCAGGGGTATCTTTTGTCATAATTTTATTATAATCTAACCATGTTGATCTAATCTAACCTTGTAATCTAGAAAGTATATACTAGTCAAGAGAGCCTATTTATAGTCTTTCCTTTTAAACAGAGACCTACTATAATTGTTGTCTTTTTTATATGTTTAATATTATTTCTAGCTTTCTGGATGTAGTCTACAGGAGATTCTATTTTATCTTGGAGAAAGCCACAAATCATAATTCTACAAACAATGACTATACAGTACTTCACAATTTTAAACAAACAAATAAAAGATCTCTCGAGCCTTAGATGCAAAGATGTTTATCAGGGTTTGGGGAAAACTTTGCAGCTAAAGATAAAAACATTTATCTTGTACATATTAATAACCACCACCAAACTGTTCTGTAGTTCATCATCAGCTATCCTCTATTTTGCAAAGTCCCTATTCATATTATATAACCTTCCGGTTTACATATACATACCATGTTAGAGACCTTGTCCTTTGATACACATCCAGTGGGGTTCTCTTTCATTGCTTTTTAATACTGACAGTCCTCCATCAGCACTTCAATACTTAGAAGTACAAATCTCACCCAGTTTCAACAAACTAATAATGCTAAATCTGCAATCCCTTTTATGCTCCTTACATCAAAGGCCTACAAGTGATACTATATCTATAATACCATTATCTATGTTTGGCAAAGCTAGCATGACAAAAATCAATGCCCTCCCCAAGAATTTTACTTACTACAGAGACTGAAATGTGTGGAAGAGTTCCCATCAACTTCTGTGGGTTTTTGATCAGTCCCTGTGTTCCAAACTGCTTGTGTTTTACAACAACTTAGAATAGCCCCACGTGACAAAGTAAAATTGCCTTCTGTTACACTTTCCAGTCTGATTTATAGTGAAGACATTTTGTTCCCTCAGGAAATCAGTCACCCTTTTATGTCAAGGACCACTCTAGAAATAGGAAAGGGAACAAAAAAAACATCAAAGCACGTTGTTACAATGATGAAGTATTCAATAATTTCTCCAATATGCAGAATATACCAGAAAGACTGTTGAACACTGGAGCTTTTTCCAGAACATAACGCTATTTAACTTTGAACAGCTCAGAAGTAATTTCAATCCACCTTGTTAGGGTTTCTATATATATTTACAAGTAACACATTCACTGGGCTGAATTAATAAAGAAGAAACTCTGCAAGGAACCATTCAGTGAGTGGTCTAATGTAGGTACCTGTCTACTGCAGTTTCTTTAGAAATAGTCACAAATATATGCCCCATGTTCATTATGCTAGATTTGAACATTTAAAATTCCTCTGCAGAATAAATAGTTGTAGAAAGCACTTAAATATTCCTTAAAGACTGTTTACTGCACTTGCAAGTGAATAAAGTCCTTTGCACTATAGCGATTTACTATTGTCTTTCAATTCTGATCAAAATTAATTCTTATCTATATTCAAAAAGAGAGTAAACGGGGATATAGAAAATGTATTCATGAAGAATGTTGGGAAGTCTTTTTGAATAATAGACATCTATACACGTGACAGACCTCTGCTCCAACGCGTGCTAATTAGTGCACTCCAGCAGCCTCCACATCATATATGTTCAGCATCCCTGAATTTCAAAATGGAGGTGGGGGCATTTTAACTAAAGCTTGTCAAATGAGCTTCAGTTACAGTGTCCCTGCCACTATTTTGAAGTGTGGGATGCTGAATACATGTCATGGGCGACTGGTGCCTCCTGGCTCTGAGAGGGGGCACCAGCGACTGATCACTGACAGGGGAGGGGTCCCTCAGCAGCTGATTGCTGACTCCAGAAGCACCAGCAACAAACCAAAAGTACCATGGGCAAAACTGGAAGTGCTGCCAGCACTTCTTGTGGGGGGGCACTGGCTGACACTCCCCACTCCCCGGCCAGTGAGGGCCAATTTCAGGGGGGGCACATGCCCCCACTACACATCGCCTATGATACACGTAATGCAGTGGGTGCTTTAATTAGAGTGGCCTCAGAGACACTCTAATTAAAGCACCCCCCCCTCCACCCCAAAGCACGAGTATAGATGCCCATAATGTTTGTGACCAGCTTAGGTTCTAAATGTGATTATTGATCCCATCACCAATAATGTGCATATGGAGATGCTATGGCATTAATTTTTAGACACTGATTTACCACTAATTAATTTTAGACATTGATCTAATTCTTTCCATGTTGGCAACTGACTCAGTATTTAACCTTTTGTAATGCATTCTATAAACTGGCACTTGGGACCAAGTCTCCTGCACGCAGTCAGAACATGAAGTTTAAGATGTTTAAAAATAAATAAATAAATAAACCACAGCAAACCCCTTACCTAAATCTGCTGACTGTGCCAATGAAGCCCACATTTTGCTTGTGGTAAAGTGCAAATTGAACTTACCTTAAACATCTGCCAATGAATCACTGTTATTAAGAATACAGCTTGGATGCATTTTGGATAGGTATGCAAGTCTCCTAGGAGTCAATACTAAAATCATCTAACCACGACTGGAGCTTCTGGTCATAGCATACAATGGCTGTTATCTGTTTTCCCTTGAACTTTGCATGAAGGAAACTAAGGGAAATATGGGGAGGCAGAACAAAGGTCAGCAGTGAAAAAGCATGTTTAAGAGAGCTCTCTCTCTGAGGGAAAGGACAGAGGAAGTGCAAAGACAGAGGGGCTTGTATACAGAGGGGTTTGTATACCTGTGGATTTCTGTCCACAGGAAGGGGACCACATAGTGCGTGATTAACGGAGAGAAGGGAAGAATGAACTCATCTGATTTGTTTTCAATCTCCAGGCTGAGAAGTGCAGAAAGGAAAGCAACAGGTAACTTGAAAGTTTCCTTTAAATCTGTCAGTCATTGTCTGCCTGAAGGCAGTCTGGGTTACAGTGATTAAGATGGGTCATCTTCTTTAACCAATGACACACAAGGAAGTGGTATGGTTAGCTTCCTTACCTAGTTTCCTCTGGCTCCCCAGTCCAAACCACTGAGTACCCATTCACAGCTGCATCAGGTGGAGATGGCTTTCTTACAGCATGAGCCTGGATTTCTAGCAAGACAACTGCCACCCTTTTTAACCTTTATGTTCTTAAAAATTCTTCTAGAATTGAAAAGCCAGGATGTTCTTACTTATTAATATGGTCTGCAGTCATTAAAACATGCATTTTGACTTTTAAATAATTTTATTGTTATTTTGCTGTGTGGGTCTTTCATAATATCCAAGTCCCTTAGGAAAACAAGTTCCACTGGGAACATCTACATGTGCATTAATGTGCTGTAATTACAGCTCATTAATTTTAGTACCAGTAATAACAGGCACTAACTTAAGGTGCCATATTCAGTGCTACTGAGTAGTAGCACTGGTGCACATCTTTTACGTGATGCTAATGCACAGTAGCTTAATTCTATTGTGCATTCATGCATTAGCACATCTTTTGCTGCGATGCACTAATGCACAGTAGAGCTAGTCTACTGCATTGCTAGTGCCTCGTATAGATGCACCCATTGTCTGCCATCCAGTATCTAAACCAGTATTTGCAGGACAAACAATGCTTGTGTTCTGTCAAAAACACACAGCTCAGGTAAATAATGAAGTAACAATCCCAACCCTTCATAAAATTTGACAATAATGAATAGTTTTCAAATAAATTTAATTACAAATTTGTCTTAGGTGTTGTTTTGCTGCATGATCATGGGGCAGATACAAGCAAAAAGCTTCTTTTGTGCTGAGTCTGTCATTTCTGCTCCCTCTCTGCTGTACTTTCTTCAAATTCTCTCTAAAGCATTTTCTTTGCTTTAAGAGGGTATTCCCACAGTGAACTAGTGCATTTTTTGCAAGAAAATATAAGACATTCTCCTTGCTTTATCTAGAGCTGCAAAAGACTTCAGCAACTTAAAATTCCAAGACAATTTAAGGTAGGCATTCAGATTAAAGTATAAGGGTAGAAACAAATTAACGTTATTTATTTGTGTTACTAAAAATGTTATTATATATTTGTGTTACTAACAGTAGCTGATACAAACAACTACATTTTTCACTATTTCTGATTTTTACCTTTTGCATCTGGGCATTAAAGTCAAATACAAATTGAATATGTTGGCCTCAAAACCTGAAGAGAAAATCATTTTAACATGTTACTATGGTCACTCACACACCTCTTATGATGTTCATTATTCTTTTCCAATTGAGTTTATGAATTGTCACAATATCTTATTTCATTACTAAATTTGACATATTATTCTGAAAAATAGAAAATATAGATATACAATTTTATATCTATGTCTAATATCTAAAAGATATCAGATTTTAAAGACAAACAACAAATATGGTGCCATAGAGATTTTTAATAATGCGCCCGTGCTCTATTATAGAACAGTTGTGTTTTGGCTTCAAGCTGTTCCAAACAGGTGCTCCCAGCTACCTGTATTTGCTGCCTTCCTACTTTTCTGTTTTCCTTCTGCCAGTTTGCA
>NW_005843240.1:80501-92299 GCF_000455745.1 Alligator sinensis | reverse complement strand
TCAGCAGGACAGCAGGTGTATTCCACCTAAACACAGAGAATAATTCAGCAGTGTTCAGCAGAAACATTCCACCTCGCACATTTTAAAGCCATCAAAAGGTTAAAGAACAACAGGAGTGACGCAGTGATCCATGTCTGTGCTTGATCAGGGGGCACTCTAACTTTCTGCATGCCCATGACTCAGCACACTCATGATGTTTCCTTTTAATTGCATACTCATTACCTATCATAGCTTGTGGTAGGAACTGTAGGATTTATACCATTGTTCATCTGTATGTTAACAGAGGTGTTGCTTTAGCATAGATCCTCTTGTCATTCAAAGATACTGCTGTGGATAAGAGACTGCTATATATTTTAGAAATGTAACACGTACCACGTGATGGGGGTTGCCATGGTATCTAAAAGCATGACATTTTTATAGAATACAGAAAAAAAAAATCCCGCACAAGTCTTTGGCCACTTATAGAGTGTATATTATAGAGGTCTCACTACTTGGTTAAAATTCAAGCTCAGAAAACAATTCTCTGCATTGCAGTGCTTTGTATATTTTAACAGCCAAAACCCTGTAACAATACCATTAAAAAAGTATATAATTGTTAAACAAATATTAGACATTAAGAACACAAACAATTTACATTTTACTTAGAGAGAAAAAATTATATATAAATTATGTAGAAAGCCAATTATGTGTATGATGGATAATAAAAAATATAAGAGCAGAGAGTACTTGGCCCAGTTGCCTTTTTAGATGTTATAAATTGATTATGAAGTGTCTTTCCCTATTTTCATCAAACCTTCTTGCAGCAGAGATCATGTGTGCTTCTGTGTGCAATTTCCTTTCTCTCTGGAGAGAAGAGATTGTGCCGCAGTTTACTTTGCTTGGGTTACACTGCAGTATGATTTTTTTTAAGGCAGGCACTAGAACAGAACTATGTTTCATGGTGAAACAGCTCTGGCTCAACAGTGGAGAAAGAAAAATATTAAAAATGTGAAGGGATGGAGGCTGTGTACTGGATCACAGATATAAAACCTAGCTGTGTTTTGGGGTCAAAGAACAAAGTATTTCAACATGATTCTGCTGCTCTTCCCCCCTGCCTTCCCTCACCGCCCCCAAAAAATGTTAATAACGCAGAGGCTTGGCAGCCATTAAATATCCTGTACTGCAGATGTAATTTTTCTCTTAATGTACCTTAAAGCCAGAAAAACTTTTGTGAATTATTTTTATAGGAAGAGCAAATTAGTAATTTGCTAACTCCAAAACAATCAACATATGAGGGCCTTTGGTAGGTGATTTTTAATGCTACTTCGTTGTTTTTGTCTGCCTGGTTCCTAATCACAGTAGGTACTTGAGTCCTGTGATTATTTTAGATCAGGTTTTTTTTCCTTTGGTTCCTATAATAAAAGCAGAAGTTGTCTATGGAATTTTCCAGTGTATTTTCATAGGCACAACTGCTGTATTTCAGCAATCTCAAATATATCCGGCAGTTTCCTACCAGTGCAGTCTGAGTGCTGCATATAGCATTACAAGCTGCTGTAAAACCTGAACCTGGAAGCAAAAGTGCTCTCTACAAAGCACAAATAATACCATTTTCACATATCAGCATCGTCTAAATTGCTTTGAAAAGAAACAAAGCATAAAGCTAAAAGTTTTATTAATATCTCTATTTTCTTCACTAATATTTAAATCTTTATTTTATGTACTGATTTCTTAGTAGACTAAATCTAAGACAGAAACCAGAGAATATCATAGTGAGCTGGCAGATGTTTGTGCCCTCAACAGGATGGAACTAGAATTGCCGAAATATTTGTTACAAGTTCTAACGTGGTAACAACTGTCGGAGGATCCTTTTCGTCCCCATTTTTTTTAGCGCAAGTAACTGAGCTTGTGCTAAATGGGTGCTTCCAAAAGCAAGTGACTGCTGTAATGTTTCTGGTGTGCAATGTTGACAGAAGAGGGAATCCTCAAAATTGTGGCTAAAAAAATAAGGGGTGAATTCTAGCCTGAAGTCAATAAGACTGTTGTCATTCATTGAACAAGGCCAAGAACGTAACTTCTTTTCTCTTGTACTAGTAATCGTTTTCTAGAGGCTTCATAAGCTCTTCCCTATGAATCAGTGGTAGACGTTACATTGCCAGTGTAGTTAAATGAAACTAATTTGGAACAGCATACAAGAGGAGGAGGAGCATTTCCCTCCGTAACTTGAAAGCTTACCCTAGCACTTCTCTGTGTGCTAACAAGAAGAGAGCACAGCAGAAGTTTCTGGACTCTTGGGTGATATGCCTAACATTGGGACAGCCACTAGTGTTGGAAAATCTTCCTTTTTCACTTTTTGAACTAACTAGATCCCAGTGGCACATGATGCTACGTCGCCGTAGCAACACACTACAACAATGTAATGTCTGTGGGCAAAAACCATGATGCTGAAGATGTGTTGCTGTAGTTACACACTCCCTCAGTATAGTGCATTGCTACAGTGACACAACAGCTAAAAATAACCATGTGCCATGCGCACGGTGCAGTATGGGCTGTTACTGCATCATCATTTAGTACTTCCTTTTGGAAGCACAGTGACAATGGTGCCGTAGGGGCATGTGTAGATGCGCCCCATATGCACTATAGCCTATTTTATCTTCATAAAGTCAAATCACTTCTGAATGTCCTAGAATCATTTCTAAGACACCTTATGTGGCATACATTTATTTAGATAGGCATTTGTAACATACTTTCATTGCTATCAATAGGAATTACACAAATCTAAAAAAAAGTCAGATGTTGAGATATTGTGTCGTAACCAAAAAAAATGAATATGGACAAAGGTTACATTTGTACTACTTCAACAGTTGAGCAGGCAGATTTGCACCCCCTACAGGGCTACAAAAATAGTGTTTGACAATCAGCTTATAATTGGGATCAACTCTGGACAGCCCTGGTCTCCTCCTGGCCTGCGAACAATATTTTTGGGACTGGCCTGGGACAGCCCTGGTCTTCCACCAGCCCAGGGCTGCCCTGAAGGTGAGGGGAAGAGATCAGGGCCTCCCAATAGAGGCTGTGGTTTAAAGTCCTTGGTGGGGTAAGCTCTTCAGCCCCTATTTTTCCATTGGGAGTCCCAGATCCCCCATGCCCATCAGAGCTGCCAGGTGTGAGATTTTAACTCCCAGGGTGGGGAAAGCCCTCCAGACTGCTGGGGCTGACACTCAGCTGATTGTTAGCCCTAGCCCAGATAGTTCAGGGTCATAAACTGGACCGGAGACTGCCCTGAGCCCCTTCTGATTTTCAGACAGTCCTGCTATGGAACCTGCTAGAGGCTGGGGACTTCCCTGAGCCCAGGACAGAGCTGCCCCCTCCCTGATCTACAGGATTGGGCTGGGTGCACCTCCACAATGGTGCGATTGGAATCAAAGCCATTTTATACCTTATGTCAAACATTACACCTCCTGTCCTGCCAGAAGAGTATGACAGGAGGCATAATATTTGGGATGCAGCATAAAATTTCTCTAATCCCAACAGTACTGTTGTTTTAATGTCTGCCAGTGGCCTTAGGTAGTTGTTTTGTTAATTCACATTTAGAAGAAATAATGAATCAAATAAATTGGAAGTGTTAATCAGTGAATTTGTACTTAGGTCTATTTTTAAAATTAATTTATCAGCAACCAATGATGCATCTCCAACCTCTAATGATGAAGAAGAAAGATTTAAAAAATAACCCAAACCATTAAGATTGATTTTCTTCCTCTCCAGTGATTTATTCACGTTTAGAACTTGTGGGGTTGTATCATGTTATCTCTTTCACAGCACCCAGAACATTGTTAACAGCAACAACTACTAATAGCTTACGGCACTACAGCACTGGCCTGGACTCTAGGCAAGTTGCAAATATAAAAAAATAAGCATGAAAGAAGAAATACAATTTAACATTTGTAACTTTTATGGCATTTGCTTTCATAATTCGTTTTTCTTATTTTTCCTTAGGAGTTCATATAATGTTTTGTGGAAGATGCCGTACCAATCGTGTTGCAGGCTGGAGTCCCCTTTAAGGCCACAGGCTTTGTAAAGCATGGGCATCAGCAATACAAAAGCAATCCCACACTGTTCCAGCAGTGTGCCTCCAACTTAATCTGAAGGGACCTCTGTGGATATGACAAAAATTGCAGAGGCTATGCCCATTTAATCCTAAACACAATGAACAGGTGCCTCATCACTTACTTTGTGTCATGAGGCTGTCCATTAGAAACTGAACCAAGACTAATAATTCATTACATATGATTTAAAATATATATATCAGATGATAACAAATGTCTGTCAATACTGGCATAATCCAGAATATATCTAGCCTCATCACTAAAAAGAGTTCCCTGTTATTTTAATAAAAACCCATGAATTAATTTGTATTAATATTAGACAGTAAAAAACACAAAGACTTAACAAATACAGAGGATAAAAATTTAGTCTTTATTCTTTTGGCTTATGAGCAATGTAGATTACTGTTATTTATGGTAAAACATTTTCCTGCATGCAGTTCACCAATACACTACAAGTCAATAGTTTTAGAAAAAGAATGAACCTATCTTTAATTTCTCCTTATGCAAAAATCACAAGATATCCTACTCTGATTGGTTATACATGTTCACAACTTCGCTCATGTGGAAAAAGCTGTGGATTCCCAATTATATTTAGAACAGTTCTAGTAAAAGGTGAATCAACAAGAATAATTGTCTATGTAAAGAAATGCTGGGAAAGAGCAAGAGTTCCATGATTAAGACTACCTTGAAACTTGATGCAGACAGTGCTACGAATTCAACATTTTTAAATTCCCTTTCAGCTTCTACATATAAAGAACAACCTACTCAGGGGTAAATGAACTATGGTTCCCATTTTATTTAAAATTACTTCAATATTAAAATAAAGTTCCAGTATAATAACCAGAAACTTACAACTATCCATTCACTTCTTTGTATCTGAAGCTTTTCAATGGTGTGTCTTGGATAGAAGGAATAAAAATGACTGTGATAACAACTTGAATATAAGTGTAATTCCTCATTATAAGTACAAAATGCTAAAAATAAAGTGATTTTTAAAATAATATTTTAATTTTATTATAAAACTCTTTTCTAAGCCCATATTTTCATCAAGTTAAGCAGTTTACTTGTTTTGTATAATCTGGTTACATACTATATGATCAATTAAAAAATCACAAAAGAAAATCTAAAACAGTAGCAAACTATTGCTTACTGAGACGAATGAACTCTTGGTGAACAACTGTTTCACTGCCACTGACACAAGGCTTCCCCTATTAGCCTTCTAAGCTTTGGAAGGTGTAAGATACAGCAGCAAGGGCAAGGTAAGCATGCATCAGTGAGTGCAGATACCTCCATATGTTTATACTAGTAGAGAATATTGGATTGTATCTATAGAAAATTTATAAACTACACTTATTAAGGTACATATTTGATGCAATAAATACTGTGCTCAGGTCATTATTTCCTTGCTCAAACATGCACCACTGTGAGCTATTTAAATAACAGGGGGCATTTAGTTATTGAGTACAAGGTTAGTCTTTCTGGGAACAGAAGACATCTAAAACAACATTGCAGAATAAAGCAGAATAACTATATCCTTTTGGTCATTTTGGTATTTTAGGGAAGATTAATTTCATATAGTAAAAAAAAAAGAAAAAAAGAAAAAAAAAGAACTAAATTCCTTGACTTACATCTTTTCTCACATCTCCCCCATGTACAACTGCAACAGGTATTGTTAGCCTGAGGTATAAATCAAGGCAATACTTGTCCAAAGGGTACTATTCTTTCCTACTGATTTAAACTTGCAACTCCATTTTTCATCTTAAATGGTCTATTCCCATTGAAAATAATCATCATAGGTTGTAGATCCAGACCCTGGATGAAGTATGGACTGCATGACATTAAAAGGTCTATGTTTTAAAAAAAATCATCATTCTATATTTTCAAATCCATTGTGCAACTCTGTGATCTTTATGGCTACTCTACAATACAAATATTTTTAAAATATATCAAAATAAGAGCCAATTTGAAACCTGGAAGTAGCAATAACTCTGCTGTTCTCTGACTTCATACTTTCCCATGCATGAGCTACAAGTACAGCATGCCTTCATGCAAATGATGTCTACCCGAACATGACAGAAAATCAGACTATAACAACTAACCAATTACATACTTCAAAAGAATCTAAACTAATAAGAAAAAATGGAAACTAATAAACTCATTCTGTACCAACATCTAACCTTCTTCCAAGAATTGACACCTCTGCTTTTATTTACTGATAACTTGCATTTACTGATATTATGGTCTTCTGTCATCTTTTTGTGATTGCTGCTCTGATTTAGTCTGTGTACACACATTCATATAATCTGGGAGAATTCTCTCAGGTTTGTTCTTATGGTAAAAAAAAAAACCCCAAAAAAACTGACCCAGAGCCACATGTACAGACATTTGAATGTTGAGACCCTGAAGAATGGAGAGCTTGTAGTGCTAACACTGTGCAGCTGTGGGGACAGACACACACACACACACACACACACACACACACACACAGTGTGTACTGTGTACACATCTCAGTATGTTCTGCAGGCTCCCTTAATCTGCCTGTTAACACATAGTAGCAGTACATAGGGTAGCCTTGATTGGCTAACCCAGACTGCTCAGGATCAGCTTGTATTATCAGTATGCACAGACATTTGCACTCCCAGGATAAACTCTTGTGGAACTGATTTAACCCTGGTTGTTCCCATGTTATTTTTTCCTGGAGCAGCCATTTTCACTCTGGGAGAAAAAGCCTGAACTTCTATACTCCTGTGGTTTCTACTGGGAGTGCAGCAACTCTCCCAGGAGAAACTAACAGTTTGTACAAGGCCTCAGACACAGTGGTATAGGGGGATGGGGCGTGTGTTTTAATAATCTTGAAAAGAATCATAAACACCTCATTATTCCATTAAAATAAATAGCTGACATGGGTATATTTGTGAAAGAGTAATGATCTCTTCTCTACATAAAAAAACCAGATAGAACAATCTGAATTAAAACAAATGTTTGTACCAACAAAACTTTTTACAACACTGGGACAAATGTGGCAGTTGAAATGCACACAGTGGATACAACTGCTCCACTAACGTATTTTTGTTAACATACACATAATTATAATTTTGCACCCCTTACAATGGTCCCTACAGTCTGAGTAGCCATTTTGTGTTGTCTCTTCATTAGGGCCAACTGGTCATGAAAACTAATTTCCTGGAAAGGTTGTTGCCCTCGTTACAGAGTCACAGTTGGATAATGAGGAGCCACTGTCTTTATATAGGCACTGACCTTAAGTATGTGGGTATATTTGTAAAAATATGTCAGTTTGGCATAGAGCTCCCAAAAGAGTCCTATTGACAAAAATATCACCATCTCAGGCTGTAAACAATTTGTCATGAACAATTTGTCTCTGTCTTCTTTCACTTTTTACTTTCCCTGATATCTTTATCTCTGTCTTCTTTTTCTGATTTGTCTTTTTCATATTTTTCTTTGTCTGGCTTTGTTACACTATCATAGGATGGTGGAGAGGTTGTGGATGAGGTCATATCTGTTTTTTCAGGACCGGAATTTTCATTCAGCTTATCGATAAGCATATCTTCTTTCATAGGCAGATCAACTTTATCTTTGCTATACATAAATGAATTTTTTTTCACTGATTTCTTTAAAAGGTATAGTCTATAAGCACGCTGAATAACAGTAGCAGATACTTCCTCTTGTTTTCTTTTTAATGTGGTTGTAATTGGTTCATAGGAGACTTTGGAAGGATTTGCAGTCATAAAACGTTCTTCCATTTCTATTCGAAGTGCATCTGTTTCATCACTTTCACCCAAAACACGTGTTGTAAAAGCAAACAAGATGTCCAGGCAGTGAATTCTGTCACCACTTACTATGGGCAGATCCATTGCAATAAGCTGAATTATATTTGGTTTTGGTAAATGGAGAGGAGGATCCAGTGAAGATGCAAAATCAGACAGTTTACTAAACTCTATGAACTGTGTTGCATCTGGATCAAACTTTTCCCAAACTTCATAGAACATTTCAAAGTCATCCTCACTCAAAGGCTCAGCACTTTCTTCAGTTGCAACACTGAAGTTCTCCAAAATTACAGCAATATACATGTTTACTACAACTAGAAATGATATGATAATGTAACTGACAAAAAAGAAAATCCCAACTGAAGGGTTACCACAGTCTCCTTTAACGGAGCTTCCAGGGTGAACTCTATATGGGTCACAGTCTGGTTCCCCACTGTTAAGAATTGGTGCTAACAAGCCATCCCAACCAGCAGATGTGGTAATTTGAAATAGGCAGATCATGCTGTTGCCAAAAGTTTCAAAGTTGAACATGTCATCAATCCCAGCTTCCCTCTTAACATAGGCAAAGTTGGACATTCCAAATATGGCATAGATAAACATGACCAGGAAGAGCAGGAGGCCAATGTTAAACAAAGCAGGAAGAGACATCATCAAAGCAAAAAGCAGAGTGCGAATCCCTTTAGCTCCCTTAATGAGTCGCAGGATTCGACCAATTCGGGCAAGTCGGATGACTCTGAACAAGGTGGGGGACACGAAATATTCTTCAATCAAATCACTTAGATACATACCTGTAAAACAAAAACACAAATGCATGTAAGGAGAATATATTTCTACTAATTTAAATTTTCTACTATCACAGAGAATAATTTAGGACATGTTGCCAGCCTTGGCCATTTTCAAAGGCCCTAGGCCAAGCTGCAGAAGTGTGGCTAAGAAGAAGGCCCCAAAGCCTGTTTCTGAGTGACTGTAGTGTGAACCTTTGCAGATGTGGCAACTAGCTTGGTCAGCAAAGTAAGAGAAGCCATCAAACACAATTAAACAAAGCACGAGGCCTGAAAGGAGATAAGGGGATAATGTATTTGGATTAAGTAATCCAAATACATTATATCATAGCTTCATCTTAAAATAATAGTAGTGACTGATGTAACCAAATGTATTAGAAGCTATTTCGCTACGATAGATATATTTTTGTTAAGATGCATAGATACTTTGTAAAAACACAAATAACCCTTGTCAGAGACCATAAACTAAGATAAAGAAGAAACACGGCAGTATTGAACAGCACTCAATGGGGAAGGAAAGGAGATTAGAAACCCTCCCTCTTTCTTTCCTAAGGATATAAATCCCAACTAACCGGCAACTTCCAAGTCCATAAGAGATCTGGTTTAGCCTAGTTCCAAAAGTTTCATTGAAACAAAGAAATTTAAATAAAGCCTATTGGGGATCATTTATTAGAATATTAGAACCAGTCATCTATAAATATTGGGCATAGGCTAAAGGGAAATTTGGAGACCTCAGCAAATTCAAAAAGCCCCCCTGCCAATCTGTGTGCTACCCTCCTCCCATCTCTCAAGTCTCCCCAACCAGTATAGATGAGAATCTATGTTGTGCTGTCATGGGTAGTGAGATAGATTTTGGGATAAAGGTTTGTATCCATGTTTTTATGTGCAAGCAAATAAAAAGGTTGGGCTGTACACCTGTTTCTGCCTCTTTTATCAGTAGCCTACCCACAAGGTTACCTGTAATCTGGGTTACAGACTGACCTTATCTGTTTTTGGTGAAGACTATGAATAGGGAAAAAACTAAAAATGTACACTCTCAAGTTTTCTTAATATCATCTACTAAAAGCCATTACACAGGTTCTGTTTCCACTTTAACTCTTTTTCACTATGTTATGAAAAATTAATGGATATTAACATTAATACTTAACAGAAGTTCTGGTACTGAGAATAGTAACATAGGGTGAATAGGGAGTAGGGAGAATAATAACATAGTAGAATAGTTAGGGTGACTATACATCCTGATGTCCTGATTTAGCTGGGACAGTCCCAGATGTTGAAGGCTCGTTCTGGCTGGTAGGTGAGACTTGGAGGTGTTCCTTTGAGGTGTTCAAGAGGACGCTAGCTAAGCACCTCATTGAGCTCATTTGAACCCAATAACCTCCTGCCCATAGTAGGGGGCCAGACATCCAGGTCCCTTCTGGTCCTTTGATTCTATGATTTTAATTAAAACGAGTATCCCGGAAATATAGGGGCATGGGCTGCATTCTGGAAGGGAGGCAGAGAAGCACAGCATGACAAGTAGGCTTTGCTGCTTCCCCCCATTCTCAGTGCACCATGCCACCCCAACCCTGCCTCTGCCTGTAGCTGCTGACTTTGGAGGGTTGGGAAAGGGAGGGGGGTGCTCAGAATTCCTGTTCTCCCATATAGTCATCCCAATTATAATATTTCTTATTTAGTGTAGAATCAAAGGAAGTGAAAATTACCTGTTTGACCTTGTAATTTTGATTTATTAAATACAAATTTAAAAGGTGGTAGCATACTTAAAATATTTTTTTATCCTTTCATTACATTCCTTTTTGAACATAAGTAGTTCTTACCTATTATGGAGAGAATGACAACTACAAAATCAAAAATGTTCCAGCCTATTTTGAAGTAATAATAACGGAGTGAGAACAGTTTCAGGACACATTCTCCAGTGAAAAGGACTATAAAGACCACATTAATCTGGTCTAAAACATCAGTCACTTGTTTACTTTGTTCATCTGTTTCTACCATCATTGTGACCATGTTAAGGCAGATAAGAATCATGATGGTGATATCAAATGCTTGCTTTGTAACAAGATCGAACACCAGACCTTGGAACTTGTTCTGGAAAAAATGAAAGAGTGGGTGATACAATTACAGATACAAAATACACATTTTATCTCCACCCAGAAATATATAGGAAGAAAATAGCTGAGGAGATCTAGTTCAGAAAGGAACTCCCCAGTGTAGTCCCTTTCTTTTTTTAAGGAATGGGAAAAACAAGAGAAGCATAACATCTAAAAATAAACAAGCAATCAAAGCAGAAAATAAGTCTGTCAAAATGAAATGCCCCTCAAGAAAATGGATTGGTTTTGTACTTCCTGAGAAAGACATCAAGCAGAGATTTAGATATGATCTTAACATATAGAAAGATGCATGTATTTCCATTTCTAGCCCAAAGATGCCAGAAATGTTTAATACTTAGCTTGCAATTTTGATTTGTTCCCGAATCCAGATGACAGAAAAAACAGGTGGCATTCTTACCGCTGGCCTAGGTATAGGTTTTTGTGGTTTCTTGGAGCCCAGTTTTTTCATTGCATTGTAATATTTCTTCTGTTCTTCTGTCATGAAGATGTCTTGACCTCCAAGGTAAAGTAGTGAAATAAAAACTAATTACAACTATACCTTTAGAGACATGAATTCACTAAGTGATGCAAATAGAAACATAAAACTCATAGGGATCTCCAAGGACTCCACTGCCATGCTTCTGCAGACAGTCTTTCATATAAAACTCTTTAATAAACTTATTTGACTCCATCTTAAAAGCAGTTAATTTTTTTGCCCCACTACTCCAGTTGGAGGGCTGCTTCAGAATCCAAAGCCTAGAATGTTTAGGAAACTTCTAATTTTCAGCCTGCATAGAAATATTAGGACTGTGAGAAGAGGGAATTATTCATTTTGGATTCGGCTGATTTGGAGGACAGTGATTTGATTCCAGTTGGTAAGTCTGTTGGGGTTGGGGGAGGAGGGAGGGAAGGACTGAGGCTGGGACAAGCTGCCCAGCCGGCACGAATCGGCTCGTTACTTGGGGAGAGGGGCAGAGGGGTGTGGGTGCGGCAGCACTTGGAGCGGGGGTCTGCTCTGCTGCTGCTTGCCCAGCCAGGGTGGGGGGGAGATGGGATGTGGCC
>NW_005843240.1:76723-80329 GCF_000455745.1 Alligator sinensis | reverse complement strand
ATGCCCGCATCCCATACCCCCCCACCCCTGACCCTGAGTAATGTGCCCCCCGCTCCGGCTGGGCAGCCCCAATCCCTCCCTCTCCCATGTCCCTTCCCTACCCCCTCCCCCAACCCCAACAGACTTACCAGCTGGAGGCAGGTGTGTCAGCTGCCTATTTAGTCTATGACTGAATCACCAACTCTTTTTCCAAAGTGATTCAGATGCTTCAAATTGATTTGATGCTTTTAATTCATCTCCTGATTCAATTTGGATTTGGAGATTCAGTCCCCAAATTGGGTTGAATCTCCCCTGAATTGAATTGGCTACTGAAGCTTTACACAGCCCTAATAAATATATATGAATACAAAAAATTTACCGTACTGATAATCATTCTATCAAAAACCAAAATAGAGGATCTGAGGAATCAGTCACATAGAAGAGGACTATGCCCTAAAAAAAAAAAGGCATATACAAAATTTCTTGGGGGTAACATATCACAGAGAGTATTAAATGCATGTGTATGGGGAACACTGGACAAAGGAAAGTTCCATGCTATAGGACAGCTTTTTCCAAACTGTTTTGCCTCACGGCACACTTACCTAAATAAAAAAGCACTGTGGCCAGCTGGGCGCCAATGGGGAGGGGTGGTGCACAGCCACCCGAATGGCATTTTGGGCTGGAGCCATGCCCCCTGCCTGGCTGGAGCTACACTCCCCATCTATCTGTGTCCGCAGCAGCAGCAGGCGGGGGGTGTGGCTCCAGCCCAAAATGCCATGGCACACCTGGACATGCCTGACAGCATACCGGTATGTCGCAGTTATAGGAATGTTGTGAAATGCTTCTATGAGAACTGTAGTTGCTTAAGATGCATTTTTCATATGTACATTCCACTATTGGTGCATATGGGCCCCAAGCACTTAACTTGGAAGACTTTTGCCCTAGCAGTACCCATGCAGTGAATATGCGCACTCTCTCTCTTCTAATGCTTTGCACCAAAAGCTCATAACGCTTTGCACCAAATTTTCTTGCAGAGACTTGGTGGGATAGCTCACATGACTGGAGCACTGTCATGGATAGGTATATGATTGCTTACAGCTCCAATATGAAACTGGAGATAGGCCTGTTGAAAGTCTCTGGGTTAGGTTCAGAGAGGAAAGCAACAAAGGTGATGTCGTGATGGGGGTCTGCTATAGACCACCAGACTAGGAGGAAGTGGTGGATGAGACTTTCTTCAAACAGCTAGCCAAAGTTTCCATTCACAAGCCCTAGTTCTCATGGGGGACTTCAATCACCCTGACATCTACTGAGAGGGCAATAGAGCAGTGCACAAGCAATCAAGGAAGTTTTTGGAGAGTATTGGGACAACCTCCTGGTACAAGTGCTGGAGCAGTCAACTAGGGGTCATGCTCTTCTTGATCTGCTGTTCACAAATGGAAGAATTGGTGGGGAATGTAATAATAGATGGCAACTTGAGCAGCAGTGACCATGAGATGATTCAGTTTAGGGTCCTATGCAAAGGAAGGTAGAAGAGTAGCATAGTAAGGACCCTGGACTTCAGAGAAGCAGACTTCGACTTGCTCAGGGAGCTCATAGGCAGGATCCTTTGGGAAGCCAGTCTGAGGGGGAGAGGAGTCTTGGAGAGCTGGCTGTACTTTAAAGAAGTCTTACTGAGAGTGCAGGAACAAAGCATCCCAATATGCAGGAAGATTAGCAAGTATGGCAGAAGACCAACCTGGCTTAGCAGAAAGCTAAATCACAAAAAGAAAGCTTATAAGTGGAAACTTGGACAAACAACTAGGGAGGAGTATAAAAGTATTGCTCGGGCATGCGGGGATGAAATCAGAAAAGCCAAAGCGCAATTGAAGTTGCAGCTAGCAAGGGATGTGAAGGGGAGCAAGAAGGTTTTCTACAAGTATTTCAGTAACAAGAGAAAGATCAGGGAAAGTGTGGGTCCCTTACTGAATGGGGGAGGCAACCCAGTGACAGAGAATACAGAAAAGGCTGAAGTACTCAGTGCCTTTTTCACCTCAGTCTTCACAGGTAAGGTCAGCTCCCAGGCTACAACACCTGGCAGCACAGTTTGGAGAGGAGGTGAACTGTGGTGAAAGAATAGGTCGGGGACTATTTAGAAAAGCTGATTATATACAAGCCCATGGGGTTGGATAGGATGCACCCAAGGGTGCTGAGGGATTTTGCTGATGTGACTGCAGAGCCACTGGCCATCATCTTTGAAAACTCATGACAAGTGGGAGAGGTCCCAGATGATCAAAGCAGGGCAAATATAGTGTCCATATTTAAGGAACGGAAAAACAAGGATCCAGGGAACTACAGACCAGTCAGCTTCACCTCAGTCCCTGCAAAAAACCTTGAAGCAGATCCTCAAGGAATCCATTTCTAAGCACAGGAGAAGAAGGTGATTAGGAACAGTCAGCATGAACTCACCAAGGGCAAGTCATGCCTGACCAACCTGACTGCCTTCTACAATGAGATGACTGGCTCTGTGGATGTGGGGAGAACAATGGATGCGATATACCTTGATTTCAGCAAGGGTTTTGATATGGTCTCCCCCAATGTTCTTGCAGTCAGGCTAAGGAAGTACAGGCTGGATGAATGCACTGTAAGGTGGATAGAAAGTTGTCTGGATCATTGGGCTCAGAATGGCTTTATGTCTAGTTAGCAGCTGGTATCAAGTGGACTGATCCAGGGGTCAGTCCTGGGGCCAGTTTTGTTCAGTATCTTCATCAGTGACCTGGAAAATGGCATAGAGTGCACCCTCAGCAAATCTGCAGATGACACCAAACTGGGGGGAGTAGTAGATACACTAGAAGGTAGGGTTAGGATTCAGAGAGACCTAAACAAATTGAAGGATTGGACCAAAAGAAATCTCATGAGGTTCAATAAGGACAAGTGCAACGTCCTTCACTTAGGATAGAACAATCTATCTTTTTTCAGTAAGGGCACACTGCTGGCATATAAATAGCTTATTGTCCACTATAACCCTCAGGTCCTTTTCTACAGAGCTGCTACTTATCCAGTCAGCCCCCAGCCTGTACTGGTGCATGGGATTATTTGGTGGAGAATGCAGGTATTATTCTAGGATTATTAGCGGATTGGTAATTGGGGAGACTGTCTCTCCAGATAGAACCCATGTCCACGGCGGTGGGTGGGCCATAGTCACCCAAGGGGGTGGATTAGGATTTAGACTCGCCCAAGGGGGTGGGCAGACTCAAGGAGGGTCTGGATTTAGTTGTCACCTAAGGGGGTGAGCATATCTCAAGGAAGGGATTTGGTTGTAGAACTGCAGGGGCAGGGGCAGGGGCAGGGTCAGTTGGGAGCGCGAGGGCTCAAGGAAACTGACAGGCTTGAGGCATGTTGAGGAAAATGTCTTTGTTTAGGAAAAAAACCCCTAAGGTTGGAGCAGGAGGCCAAGAAGATAAGTGGGTACGGAGGGAGGAAATTTCCCTTCTCCATAGGGAGATTCTGAAGGCTGGACCCAGCCCATGTAGGGAGGATGTGTGCACCTCAGGCTTTTCCATAGGGGACATTGAATCCCAATTTGAAAGATTTTGCCTTTGTGAAAAACCCTCGGTTCAAAGGCAACACAGTGCCTTGGTCTGGCTGCTA
>NW_005843240.1:53392-72943 GCF_000455745.1 Alligator sinensis | reverse complement strand
CGAGGGTCAATGACCCCTGGATTGGGCAAACCTGAAAACTGGGGAGTCACCAAAGTCTGCCAAGGACAGATAAAAGGCAGTGAAAAGTGACCCTCAGGGGCACCCTCTTGATCTCCAACTCGACCAGACCTGTCCAGCCAGAAGGACCAGCCGGCGACCCCCTTCTGGAAGATAACACCATGCTGAAAGAAGCCTCAACGACAGACTCCAGCACTTGTAGGATAGGTATACTTGACTCTGTAGCTTGCTACTGTGTGTGTGTGTGTATGTGTGTGCATGTGTGTGTGTGTGTGGGGGGGGGACCCGCACCAAGGTTTATGATTACAGTGTTTCAATCTGCCTAATAAACTAGAATTTTAAGGATCCCAAGTTGGACATTTGTAGCCAACATGGTGACAGATGACAGAACAAGGAGTAGTGGTCTCAATTTGAAGCAAGGCAAGTTTAGATTAGATATTAGGAAGAATTTTCTCACTAGGAGGGTAGTAAAACACTGGAACAGGTTACCCAGAGACGTTGTGGAATCTCTATCCTTAGAGGTTTTTAAGACCCAGCTAGGCTTTAACTGGGATGATCTAGTTGGGGATGGTCCTGAATTGAGTGGGGGGGTTGGACTAAATGACCTTCTGAGGTCCCTTCCTATCCTAATTTTCTATGGTTCTATGAAGGAGTCTGATAATGGTAACAAATTTTGGTGGACATCCAAATCACATCTGGATCTTCCATAGAGCCTCCCTGTTAATTAAATCAAAGGCCTTAATCAAGTCAATGAGGGCCATGTAAATATCTCAGTGTTGTTTGTGCTATTTCTCATGTAGCTATCTAGCAACAAAGTTCATACTTGTGGTCTCAAACCACATTGAAACTTGGGTGCCAATGAGAACTTCAGCAAGGAAAGTGAGTCTACTGAGGAGAATGCAAGTGAGGATCTTCCCAGCTATAGAGAGGAGTGTAATATCATGATAACAGCTGCAACCCGATCCATCTCCTTTTTTTGAACATGGTAATGATTGTGGCATTTCTCAAGTCACTGGGAATCTGTATATGCTTCCAAATGTTCATAATAACAATGTGTGGTTAGTGAGATAACTTTTTTCCACCACCACCACCACCACCATCTTATCTACCAAGCTAAGCAGAGTATCTGAATTAAAAGGTAATAGGATTTTTTCCTTAAGCTCTCTCTGGGCGTGGACTGACTAGAGGATGGTTTCTCAGTGGATGCCATTGCCAAGAGACTTCAAGAAAAAGAGCTTGCACTAGGTAAGTCTTGAGCTCTGCCATCTTAAACTGACCCCATGATTTTACTCATGACGTAAATCTAGAGTCTGGCTTAGAAATGAATGACTTGCAGATACTGCTTTTGTTGGAGACATATGACTTCCATAGGCAGTGGAAGCTCCTGACAAGCCTGGCAGCAGCAAACATGGCCCCATAGCAAAAGGGGCAGAATTTGAAGCCAGGTAACATGGAGGAAGCTGAAAGATGGAGAGGCTTGGATAATGTGAAAGTGAAAATGAACCCTCACCACTAAGCACTTGAAATGAACAGTAAAACATTCATATGGATAGAAAGTCAAGAGACAATTTTAACATTTTCAGTATTTGCATATTTAATATTTTTTTCCATGCATTTTAGTTAACCACAAACAAATCAAGAAGGAACTTGTGTATCACTCCCAAGAACAGTGGGGCTTAACCTCCAGCCTGCAGGCTAGCTCCAGGCTGCAGAGCTATGTCATGTGGCCTGTGGGGCTCCCCACAGGTCCAGAAATCTGGTGGTAGAATGGGGCAGTTAATGCTGCCACTATTCTCCTGCAGCCCTATTTCCCATTTCCATGGCCAGATGACCTGGCCCCATTATGCTGGATAGGATCGGTGGATTGGGCCAGGCTGTGTGAGATCTGGGCCATGGACAGAGGTTTGATTCTGTGCACATGGGACCAGGAAGGTGTGCCTATTCAACCAGGCAAAAATAATCTTGTGCACTGGATTTGGCCTGCCAACCAGCCCTGAACCACTTAATTGGCCCACATCCCAGAAAGTTTGGGTAGCATTTGTTTAGACCACTTAGACCACTTTGGCAGGAGGATTCCTACATGCAGAAAATGTGGTGAAGAGATGTGAGAAAATGAGGTGAAACAGGAGTTGTAAGATTCACAACAAATTCTTGACATACATTTCTCACCAAGATGCACAGAATCTCATTAATGGTATGACTTTCCTTAGAGCAGTGCTTTGATACCCTCATGCTTTATGAAGAAAGAAATTATATGCATCTTCTGAACAACATATTGTGGTCTTTGGATACCACTGTAGGTTTAAATTCTTTTAAAAACTTTCAAAATTAAAGGCTATTGCCTCATTATACAGAACAAAAAAGGAAGCAGTTTTAGCAGTTGCTATCTCTATTCCCTTTCTCTTTATTATTATCATTGTGAGAAAGTTAAAATAATTTTTTTTGTCCCTGCATATAAAATAACCAGCTGGTAAGGATCAAGTCATTTCTTTAAAATTCAGCTTTTTCTGAGGTACTAATAAAGATACTTATCTTCTTCTTTTGCTGATTGAAGTTGTCGATGATGACACCAATGAAAAGGTTCAAAGTGAAGAATGAGCCAAAGATGATAAAGATGACAAAATAGATATACATGAACCAGCTAATCTCATAGCTGGGCTGCATATTTATCTAAACAAAAAGAAGAAATAGCAAAACTTAGCACAAGAGCATGGTTAATTTGCCTACTAAAATCCTACACTAGCATATTTTCATGGACACAGATACAACAAATATTCAACTGAATATGTAAACAGGACACAGAAAATTTTAAGTGCATATGTAAGTGACAGTTTGCATGTACAGATACAATTTTTCTCTGCACTCGTGGCAACCATTTTTGAAAACTGGTGCAAGAGTCAGACTCCATTAACAAAACAACCTGTTGCGGTAGCAGTACTCTAAATATGCTTAGTCTTTGTGAACCTATTTTTATTGAAGTAGTAACATGTATTATAAATAGTTTGCATTAAACGGTTTTTTTCCTCATCTGAAACACATTAACTTAATTGGTAGTAGCAGCAGTAGTAGTAGTTTATTCACAGTTTTCATTAAAACAATTAAAATTCACAATAAAATTATATGCAATATAATTTAAAGCTATTGGTAAAAGTCATAAATAAATCATTTAAAATACAGTAAAATATAGATTAAACAAAATTATAGATACATTTTACACATTCTATCAGATTAAATAAAATTAAAACAAAACATAGTATATGATGTTACAAAAAACAGATAGCATGAAGCAATATACAGTAGTAGATTTGAAATAAATAAATAAAACTAAGGGAATTCTGTTTGATTTTGGCTCTTATTCTTTGTGCAAGTAATTCAAATACACCTAGGGAGTACAGAACATACTATAAAGTTATTACAGAGGGGTCAATTAGTTTTTTCTTCATTAGCCCAGTATTTAAAATTTTCCAATAATAAAGAAATCATTTTCCACTTATTGCTTCATAGACTGAACAAGACCATGACTAGTGATTTAAGTAATCTATCTCATTCTTCCCGTAAAACCCCCTTCCCATCCTATCTGGTGCCTGACACCACCTGCCCTTAACAACTGTAGATATCATTAGAGTGAACTGTAGTCTAACAATGATTTCTCATTGTTTGTACTTTTGTACTTCAGATAGATAGGGTTCTAGGCCAAAGAATGCTTTATTAAACTCATAAAAAGGGAATTCAAGAAAATCTCACTGCCCACATATCTGGCTGCATGCTGGCATCTTTAATTCTGAAATGTATATCTTGTTTTAAATGTAGGGGTAACTATAGTTGGAGGAGAATACAAATGTTATTTAACTGTTCTCTTAATTATGTTATAGAACAAAGTCTGTAGAGAACATTAGACAAATCTTTAAATTTTCACAATCACTGCCATTCAAGTTAGATATAAAATGAGTATGATGTAGATGTTAAAGTCTATCCAAGTTACACAAATAAAGTTAGAAACTGTACTTACATCTACAGAATCAACAGCTGCATACATGATATCCGTCCATCCTTTAAATGTAGCCTAGAGAGTATTTGATATGTTACAATTTCAGGGTAAAACTTCAGGTGAAAAAAAACCAACCTAGCATTTATACTTATAACCCAATCATATTTCACACTGAGCTTGCATATGGCCATACAATGAAAGAGTATTTAAAGACAGCTTCCTTGGAAGAGATGAGCAAATGAATCATAAAAATAATTTATCAATTTAGTTGCCTTTTCTGATTTTTTCATTGTTTAAATTATTATTATGCAAACTCTTCACAATTTCATACCTGAGCTGAGCTGCAGTCAATCTCTGAGTTGCATGACTCAGCAAGAAAGGCACATGGTCATATTTCTTTTTCTGACTTGCAAACTGGAGAAAAGATTTAATAAGCCACTGAGCTTGGATTTTTCAGGAAGGGGACACGAACACAATAAAGAGAAAAAACATAAGATAAGCAGACTCTGGAAGTTTTATGAATTTTAACATTTTCCTTCCTCGGAGGGACAAGGTTTTCCCAAGAAACAAATCAAGCTAATATAAGATGTACTGGCTATGTACAAACACATTTTACTTTAATTTTCTACTGTCACTTTAATACAAAGGAATTCCCATTTGGAAAGGCTATTGTCAGGTTTGTCTAACAATAGATTTCCTGCCCAGGACTATAGAAGCAAGCCTATGACTCTTCTACATTTATAACATGTTCTCCTAACCTGCATTAAATAATGGCATTGTACTTACTGGTGCCTAGTTTTCTGTCCTTCTCTCCTTGCACTAGGTACATATTATGAGATTCCTGAAATAACCTTTATGCATGTCCCCACAAACAGGAATGTTCATTCCCCAGGGACAAAAAGAAGCACCACATACTTGTACTGCTGCTACCTGTTCCCAGGGGAACGCCCCTGCATATGTACTCTAGTGCATGGCAAGTTGCTCCAGGTGGGGTAGGGGAGGCTAGGGTCAGCACCCAGGGGCCTCCTGGAGCTCCAGTGGTGGCAATCTAGGCACACAAAGCTTGGCTGGCAGCTGGAGTGTGGCTCTGGCCAGCCAGGCTCTGGTTTTGGGTGGTGCGCACTGGTGCCACGTTCCCTTGTCTTGCTTTTTTCTGGTGCAGGTTTTTTTGACACTGGGATTTCCCGGTGTCAAAACCCCCTCCACTGCACTGCAAATTAAGTGTGGTGAACCCTTGTACATGCGGTGTATGTGGTTTGCGGTGCCGCAGCCAGGTCTGCAGTGCCATGAGCTGCACATGCGTGCTCGTCTGGACATGCCTTTCTTGTCTCGATTCAAGCTAGCAGTGCTTGGAATGTGTTAATATTCAAGGAGTGTCTTAGAATAGATCTTCCTTTTCTAGTCATCAGCATTCACAGTAAAAAAAAGGTAAATAGTCAAAGAAGAAATGACTGAAGAAAAACCTGTTTAGGGGTATGTAAGTACAGACATCTAACACAGGCACAAGTGAGTATGTTGTCACCACAGTTTAATATGTTTTACTTCAAAATCTAACTGGCAAAAACAGTCAGGCAAGGAATTTACAGATTACAGAAAATCTACTGTGAGCTGTGACCAGGATGATGCAGAGCAAGGGGGCAGGGCAACCTGCAGCACAGTGGCACAAGTGACACAGGCAGTGTCTCTGTGTGTGGCACGACAGATCAAGGAGGGGGCAGGGAACATGGCTGCAGATAGGTAAGAACAAGAAAGGAGAGCAGCAGATTGGGCAGGGGTGGGCAGTGGCACTCATGGAGGCAGTACCCCTGACAAAAAGGTCAGTCCCCACTAATGGAGAGGATGCCAGCATGTTTAGAGAAGAGTTAAATTTCAGCTGAACAGGCTGTATTCTTCCCTCAAGAAAAAATTATCTTTCCATGTTATTCTGAAGGACTGGAGAAAAAATATAATGGTTGTTCTGCAGTGTGCCATAGGATAAGTATATAAAAAAAGAGGAGACTGCTATAATATGATGCATTTATCTTCCTTCTAGTGTCCAACACCTGCAAACCACTCAGGGGATTGAACATGGAGCTGAGAAAAGAAATGACAGAGGCTCTTTCAGTCCTGATGTCTCTATGCTACTTCCTGGAGACAACAGACAAGGTAGAGATGCACCTTATAGAATAACTGAGTAAGATATGCATAAACTTTCACCACACATAGCTGATTTCATCAGATGCTATGAAAGGACAGCAGAGAGCAGGTTATCAAATAGAAGTTAATGATTTATATACACAATACAGGGAAGTGGGGAGAAAGGAGGGAGAGAGGGTAGGGCTGAGAGAGGCAAAAGTGGTTGGAGATAGCTTTCTATTTGATGGCCTGCGTGTTCTTTCATAGCATCTGATGAAGTGAGCTGTGCCTCAAGAAAGTTTATGCATCTTTGCTTCCATTAATCCAAGGTAGATCTCAACCTTGTCTTCTGCCTGACTTGCCTAACTGCCTCTGATATGGCTAATTACTTATTTCTGGCAACACAGTGCAGGTCTTGGTAAATAAAAAAGGAAGAAACTGTATTTGTTTTTTTTTTCACTGACACCTGTTGTTCAGTTTGCATTACATTTGTGTGCCCTGCTGGTAGATAATTAAATATAGAATTAATCCTAAAAGCCTAGGTCCCCCATTTCATAAAACAGGTGTAAGTGCAGTGATTTACCTTCTAGTCAGAACAGCTTCCAGGAACAGCATGGGCAGGAAGCCTTTTTAAAAACAGAGCATGTGTAGGGACAAATAACTCCCCATAGAGACTGCAGTCACAGTAATGCCAGAAGAAATAGCAAAACATTAAGCAAGCTCAGTGACTCCTTATAGGAATTACCATAATTCCTTCAGAATAACAATTAATGTTCTTCTGTCTCTGGCACCCTCAAGCTTCAAAGAAAGGTGCAAGAAACTACATAATGAGTTATGGAATAATCTCAGGGGAGTTTCTTTCTAACCCCATTGGTTAGTGCTTAGTTATTGCTCTGGAAATGATGTTTCATACTTGTTATGTGTTATGTCCCAACTGTTCATGTATAAATTAATCCCCTTTTTAATCCTACCAAGCCTCAAGAGTATCTTGTGAAAACAAGTTCCATAAGCTAGTTATGCAAATGGCTAATACTATATCTTACCAAATGATTTCTTATTTCTTGTCCATTAAGAAATAACAAAAGCATTTATTTGGCCCCATCATATTAAGTACTCTGCACATCTTTCATGGCCCTTTTTAAGCCTTCTTCTCTCTAAACTAAACTATTAGGGGTGCACCAATGTAGATTTTTTGGGCCAATACCGTTGGCTGATTATGATCAAGCCATGGGCAGCCAATACTGATCCTATTTCATAGATTTCATAGACATTAGGGCTGGAAAGGACTTTGTGAGATCATCGGGTCCAGCCCCCTGCCCAAAGTGCAGAAAGTCAGCTGGAGTCAGGTAACCCCAGCAAGATAAGCATCCAAACGCAACTTGAAAGTATCCAGAGTAGGTGCTTACACTTGCTCCCACTGGAGGGAGTGTTTCAGATTCTGGAGACTTGGACAGTAAACAAGTTTTTCCTTATCTTCAGTCTAAAATGGTCTTCCAGCAATTTGTGACCTTTGGACCTCGTCTTCCCTAGGGGAGCCCTGGTGAACAGACGTTCTCCCAGATCCTGATGTATATCCCTGATGTACTTATATGCTGCCACCAAGTCCCTGTGAGCCTACGTGTTTCCAAGATGAAGAGTCCTGTGTGTCTCACCCTCTCCTCATAAGGCCTGCTCTCTTGGCCTCTGATCATGTGTGTGGCTCTCCTCTGGACTCTCTCAAGCTTCTCCACATCCTTTTTAAAGTACGGAGCCCAGAACTGGATGCAGTACTCCACCTGCGGCCTCACCAAAGCTGAGTAAAATGGGAGAATGACATCTTGGGTCTTGCTTGAGATGGATCAGTAGATGCAAGCCAGGGTTTTATTTGCTTTGCTGGCTGTGGCATCGTATTGGTGGCTCATATTCGTCTTATGGTCAATCATGACCCCCAAGTCTCTTGCAGACACAGTGCTAATGAGTGAAGCACTGCTGAGCCTATAGGTGTGGTGTGGGTTCTTTCTCCTGAGGTGGAGCACCTTGCATTTTTCTATATCGAAGGTCATCAGGTTTTCATCCAACCACCTTGTGAGAATGTCCAAGCCAGCTTGGATCCTCAACCTATCCTTCGGTGTATCCTCACATCCCCACAGTTTGGTGTCATCTGCAAATTTAGCCAGTCTGCTACTGACACAAATCCAGATTGTTAATAAATATATTAAAGAGTACTGGTCCAAGTACTGAACCCTGAGAGACACCACTGGTCACCATGTGCCATGTTGACTTGGTTTCATCGGCCATCACTCTCTGGGTCCAACCGTGAAGCCAGTTCCCCAGCCATCGGACCATGAGGATGTCAAGGTCACAGTTCTCCAATTGTGCCATGAGGACATTGTGGGAGACCAAGTCAAAGGCTGTTTTAAAATCCAAATATATGACATCAACCTCTTCCCCCCCACCCCCAACTCTTTTAACACTCTTCATCAGGGCCCACTGACTTATGGATGTCCAGCCTCTCAAGGTGCTCCCTCACAAGGTCTTCACCAAATGTAGGAGTATGGTCACCCATACCCTCGTAATCCTGTGTCTAGTCAGGCAGGTGAGCCCCTTGGGCTGGTGAAAAACCAATGCAAAGTAATCATTGAGGAGATTAGCTTTTTCCTGGGTGTTGGTTGTCAGCTGCCCCATTTGATTCAGCAGGGGTACAATGTTGCCTTTGTTTTTCTTTTGACTTCAGTCATTTCTGAAAAAGGACTTTTTATTGTCCTTGATTCCCATAGCCAGCCTGAGCTGAGTTTTGGCCTTGGCTTTTTTGGGCCATTCCCTACAGGTGTGGGCCAGTCCTGCATAACCCTCCGTAGAGGTATTACCCATCTTCCAACCCTTATAGGCTTCTCTTTTAAAACTAAGAAGGTCCATGAGTTCCCTGTTTAGCCAAAAGAGTTTCCCAGCCCTTTTACTACTTTTCTTGTGGACTGGAGTGAACTTCCCTTGAGCTTTTAGGACCATGTCCTTAAGTAGTGACCACTCATCCTGGGTTCCCTTCCCTGTCAGATCATGATCATTCAGGGTCTCAACAACCAGCCTTCTGAGCTTGTGAAAGTCAGCTTTCCTGAAGTCAAGGATTTCTGCACTGCTGACTGATTTGCCACTTTTGTGATGGATAAGGAAGGTGATCAATTCATGCTCACTGTTACCAAGCTTCTCGTCAGTCCCCAGGTCACTAATGAGATCATCCCCTTTGGCCAGGACCAGATCTAGCAGACCGTGGGCTTCTTGAATCAGATATAGTTCATCAAAGCAGGCAAGGAAACTAAATGACTGATCAGATTTGGCTGAATGCTCCTCCCACGAGATGTCAGGGAGGTTGAAATCACCCATGACAACCATGCACCAAGAGCATGCCACCTCTGCTAGTTCCCTAGAGAATTCATGGTCAAGCTCTTCCTCCTTGTTAGGAGGTCTATAATAGACTCCTTTGGTTATATCCCCTTCACCATGTTCTCCTCTTATTTTAACCCATAAGGTTTCAAGTCACCCTTCTTGGGTGCTAATGTCAGCTAGCAGGGAAGTATACTGCTCCTTGACACAGAGAGTTACACCCCCACCCTTCCTATCAGCTCGATCCCTCCTGTATAAAGTATAGTCATCTATACCTGTAGTCTAGGCCTAAGTGGAGTCCCACCAGGTCTCTGTTGTCCCTATGAGATCATATTTGTTACTGCTTAGCAGGGGACCAGTTCCTCCTGTTTGTTCCCCATGCTCCTGGCATTAGTGTATAGGCAGCTAAGTCTGCCATTGGAAGCCCTCGGCTTCTCTGCAGGGGTTTAGGTTGTAGCCGTGTTGGTCTAAGGACATAGGCAAACAAGGTTCCTTGGGTGAATTTGATATTTTTTATTAGACCAACCCAAATAGTTGGAGAATAGTTATTAAGCAAGCTTTCGGGTTCAAAAACCCTTTGTCAGGCTAAGGAAGTTTCAGCAGTTGGTGTGTGCTCTTCCTGGATGGAATGAAAAGTAAAGAAGCCAGGGGCTGGGCTGGGGAGTCAGTTGCCAGGCAGATTATAATGTATCAAAAATCCAATGTCTATGTTTAGTCCATGATCTCTAGTATCCAGCAGGTTGATGAAATGGAGCTCATAGGCTCGTCTCTGGGAAGTGTTGTGCAAATTTCCCTAGGCTTCTCTGTGCACTTGGGAGCATCCCATCCATGGGATGGGATAGGACTAAGTTTGGTTGTATTTCCTGACCTGCAGATTGTGTGTTTGACTCTTCCTGGACTTGTTCTGATGGTTGTCTGCCCATCCCCGGGCAAGCTTGGTTTAAAGCTCTGGCAAGCAGCTCAGCCAAACCAGTCAAATGTACAGCCCAGCAGCCTGGAGAGCAGCTGCCGCCTGGCCTGAGTGCAGCCCCATCCCAGTGCCCCTGACAGGAGGGAGGGGAAACCAGCACTGAGCTCCGGAAACTGAATATTCCAAATATGAGATGTAACCTTAAGCACATCATTTTAATCTTTCTTTTACTTCTTCAGATTCCAATGAGTACTGAACAATTGTTTTCATCAAGCTACCTACAAGGATACCCATATGTTTTCTTCTAAATTTACCTAAAAGCACCTGTAAGTAATTCAAATATTTCCTCCTCCCCACTAATTTTTTTTGTATTTTGGACTCAGACAGCTGCTATTGAAAGGAATTAGAAGGATATCAAATATGTGAGAAACCAAATTTTTTTACTGAGTAAAGACCCGGGAAGAAGTGCTGGAATATTCCCTAGGTATTGAAGGTTTCCAAACGGTAGATGAACTGTAATTTTTCACTGTAAAAATCTATGGTGGAGTAGAGAAACAGTGAATGTTAGAAGCCAAAATGCCCTTTGAAGATCAAATGGCAAGAGAGACCCAATAACCATGGATAAAGTGCTAGTCATAAATGTACTGGTACACAATGCATCGGTATTTGCAGCAACTTTGGCATGCACAAGCGAGGTGTGTAGATTTATAACACTGCCACTAAAATTTTGGAGAAACTGTGGACTATAGTAGGGAAGTAACTGATAAACTACTCTCCTCTTCCCTGTATTTCCTTATTAAATCTAACTTCTTTCTGTGTAGCTGAAATCACTTTCTGTTAACATTAATGAGAAAAATATTGCTCAAATATTCAAGCACAAATTGACACAGCTGACATGAGTTTTGTTAAATCAAAAGGTTATTTGAAAGAGATTTTCTATTGGCATTTGCATGTCTCTTCTTTTAATAACTGCTTATCAATTAGGATAAAAACCAGTAAAACCATGTGTTCCTACTACTGTAATCTCTACTGTGTAAGTATCAATGTCAGGTAATTCCAAATAATACAATATTTTACAAATTTAACGTTACTAAATCAACATAACTATTGGCAGACTGTATGTGTAATTCATATATAAATATGCAAGTAAACCTACCAATGTGATGCATATAAGAGATAGAGACACCGATGAAATCATTATGAAACTGCTAGAGCTCATTAACATTAGACACTGGCCCTCACTGCAGACCAAGAGCAAGCAAAATGGGAGCATGCTAACATTGAAGCAGGACTAGCTCCAGAGTGAGGGAGAATAATTACCATGGGCTTATGAGGACAAATATTTTCCCAGGAGCATTGATCCAAGTGAAGCCAATTTGGAATACGTGCTCCTGTTCGAATTGGTTTTACTCTGCAGATGGTACTACAAGAAAAGTTCCTGTGCTCTGAATTCCAGCACTAAGAGGTTCTATTGAAGCTTTTGGCTTAGAATAACATAACAAAAGAAAACAATGGAATAACTGGTAATGGTTCAAAAGTGATTACACTAGAACAAAACAGAGAACACACCATATGGACAGAGAAAAAAGTGGGAACTATGGTTTAAAATCAGTTTTGCCTGGTCCCCCTCTGAATTAATTGTCAAAATTTAACCTTCCACATAACTTTTTGCTTTGACAAGCAGATGGGCTTTGGAAATGTACTTGACTACCGTGGTAAGAAACACTGATGTCTGTCTACAACTTGGCAGATGGCATAAATAAAAATCTCTTGCCAGTTTTCTTTTTAGGGTTATGTGATACTAGAACATTTCTAGAATTTTTTCATGAACTTAGGATGAGACTTAAACTTTTTCTGTTTTTTATTTGGGGAGAGGAGGTAGGGGGAAGGCTCACCAGTCCTTTTTTATTTGCATTCTGGCTGTAGTTAAGCACTCCTTCTCTCTACAGTCTATAAAAGAACATGCTGGATTTGTACCACTATCAACATTAATCTGCTTGCGCATAACAAAAACAAAGAATAATTAAAGAAATAGGAAGCAATTAATCTCAAATATAAGTACATAACCTCTCTTTTGGATATTTTGCTTATCTTCAAGGAACCCCGATTTTAAGCATCCTAATAAGCAACCTCCTTTCCAAGGACCCTTAGATTTTTGTGACTTTCATTAACATAGTATGTACTGCCATGTGATAAGATGATAATGATAAATGGAGAATCAATCTTCATTTCAATATACAAAGTGGGAAATTAAGCTATAAAATATATATAAAAAATGGCCACTTACTACTTGAAGCAGAGAAAGATAGCCGGCTCCGACATTGTCAAAATTTACTTTCACATTTTTCCACCGAACATTATCATCGTTTTCCATAAGATATTCACAAGCATTCTTATTTTTAACTTTATCTGCCAGAAAACATTGCCCATTTGTAAGGTTAACACAGGAGAAGAACTTGCCAGCAAACAAATTAACTCCCATGATACTGAAGATTAGCCAGAATATGAGACAAACCAGAAGTACATTCATAATAGATGGTATTGCTCCTACAAGGGCATTCACAACCACCTAGCAAAAAAAAAAAAAAAAAGTATAAAAATATGTATATATATATATATAGAGAGAGAGAGAGAGAGAGAAACTTTGTAAGAAAACTTACAGACGCAAAAATTTGACATTTTTCCTGACAAGGCTACTAGTGAAAATAACAGACTAAAATGGAGTCACAAACACTCTTATTTTTCAAATAGTTGAAACAAACTATGTACTTAACTAATCAACAGAAAATGGTTGAGAACTAAATTGCCAAGTAGAAAAGCTAGTTAATTAAAAAACCCAGAGGAGTTGTAAAGCAGATTGTGAAAATACACAATATATTCAAATTAATAAATGTGGGAAATCACCACTTACAAACATGACTAATGACTGAAAAAAAATGAAGTACTGACTTCTTATAGATTTTTCGAAACAATACAGAGGTAACTTGATAAAATTATATCTTAAAAGAATTACAAAACACATTTACAAATTATTTATTTATATACACATTATTATTTTACTTTCTAAAGATAGCTCCAACAGAAAATGGCAGTTTTGTATTATACATTCAGCTAGATTAGTAGTGTCTTTAATTCCCTCCTTCTGTAATAATCCTGTGATATGAAAAAATAAATACATTATTATCACAATTTAAATAAAAGTATATAAAGATTCAGGCTACAATAAATTTGTAAACAAGATGAAACAATGATAAAGTTAATTTAATGATGAAGAGCTAACTGTGAAAGAAGGTTGCAAAATATTCTGGTTATTAGAAGACTGAAATTTTCCAATCCCTAGCTGAAATAAATACTACTATATTTTTGTCATGACAGTATAGATTTTCTGTGTGACAGAAAGAAACTTGTCCCTAGCTGGTTAAATAAGGTACCTGATTATTTCATTTCAATGGAGAACCTCTATTACTTTTCATGTTTGTGTTTATTCACTCCTTTGCATATATGGAAAACTGAAGAGTAAGTTTAGAACATTTAAGGAAAGTGGAAATTTTCTACCTTTACAACCTTTCTACCTTATTGCAACCTTTAGAAAAGATCTTCCTGACATCATACATTGCAAAGTCTATTGGCAATAGAGAAACTTGTGTTCTTTGATATATAACACTTTAATTAATGTTAACAGTGATAATCTTGGTGTTGAAACCAACTACATTTCTTTTTTTTAAATAAGGAGAATGGTGATTTTCTCAGAATCAATGCCATTGAAGTACATTAGATACATGATTTGCACTTTCATCTGGTGCCTTGTATTATTCTTCTGGCAGGATTTGGGGTACAACCTCAAATGGTCTTCTGAGACACATTGAAAATGGAATTTACTTTGGTGATAAAGTATGGAGGGATCTCTAGAACTATTCCATCACTGTCAATTAAACATGTTTTAAATAAATTAAACTTTTGAATCTGATATTCTGCAAATGTGACAATTAGAAGTGATTTTACATTAATATATCACATTCGGAAAGAGTTTATAAATACTTCAAGTGACTTAAAAACTAGATATATTCTTTGAGGGAAAAGAAATAATTTTGTCTTGAAGCTAAATACTTTGAGTTGATTGTGAACCAGAAATGTTAGAAAAGTAACCTTTTTGCTAATGTTAGTAAAGTAACATTTTTAGGGATTAAGGACCTATGCCTATTAAATCTTGACAGTAATCCATATATCCAATATTATTGAGATAGATATTTGTTTTAGTTCTCTAGAAACTTGACTGTAGAATGCATTGCAGGACAATTTTATGAACTCATTCTTAGATGAATTAATTGTAAAGGGATATTACAGAGGACAAACTGACAAAACTATTATGAAATAGGATTAAAGTTCGTATGTTACAAGACAAAACAGTAGAAGTAGATGGAACAAATTCATATACTTGAGAAGCAGAATTAATATGGAAAGTTTATAAAACAAAAACCATAATACTAGCTTTATGGCTAGAAGCCAAGTGAGCTTCAAGATAATTATGCCAGAGATGACGGTAACAGTGTGAAAAAACTGTCAAGGCAACAAAAACACTTTTTCATATACAAACTATAAAATAATAAGGCTAGCATCAGAAGGGAGAATTAAGTTTAGTGAGAAGGGGACACTAAGGAGGAAAAAAAACATACACAACAGACAACTATCAATACATAGCATTCTGTCTTGTGCACAGTAGGTGGCAGAAACAAGCTTTGTGGTCTCACAGAATAAGATACCAATAAGCAATTCATGGATATAGTACACTCTGTATACCAGTGGTTCTCATTCTTTTTAGACTCTAGTACCCTTCATTGGACTCAAAGCACTTTTCCATAATTTTTTGTGAACTGAGTGGCAACTAATTTAAAAAACAAGTTTATATATTGTAGTGCTTACCTCCTTGCAGAGGGGCTGGTGGGCAGTGGATCATTCAGGCAGGGACAAGCCTGAGCTTGTGTTTATCTACCTACCTTTTCTGCTCATCTCCTCACAGCACCATTCTATTTAAAGGATCCTGTGGCACCTCAAGGTGCTGTAAACAAACATTTCTTTTGAAAGGAAAAACCATACATGATATCAATTAATGGGACAAGATCAGAGATCTAGAAAAAGGTTTAGTTGATATTTTAAGTAAAGGCATTAAACTACTGCAGTTACTTCTTTTGTTAATAGTGCAAAAAAACAAACATTTTACATGTGCAGGGGGATAGGAAGGGGGGAGGATACTTTAATTAGGGCGGATCTGAGAGCTGCTCTAATTGAAGTGCCTGCAGCATCATGTGTATTCAGTTTCTCACGCTTCAAAATGGCAGCAGGGGTGCTTTAACTAAAGCTTGTCTGATAAGCTTTAGTTAAAGCACTCCCGCTACTATTTTGAAGTGTGGGGACGCTGAATACAGGAAATGCAGAGGCTGCTCAAGTCTTAATTAAGTCTGCTCCAATGTGCTGTAATTACAGCACATCAGAGCAGCATCCCTGCATGTCTACAGGCACCCAATATTAGCACTTCTAGGCAGGCAAATATGTATGCATGATTCACAGATATTTAAAATAAAAACATTCTGACCTATTGTGGTCTGAATATTTTGCAACAGAAGAATTGCTCTATTCATTTTCCAAAATCAAGAAACAAGTGAAAACAAAGAGGTGTCTTTTCCTGTTTCTGTGAGTGAAGGCAGTCACATTAGTGAATTGCTTGTACATCCCGTTTAGGGCTGGTCAGTTGAGCTCAGCTCTTCTCATGCAGTGTGACATCACACTACCCTCCACTGACGAGTCAGTGTCAAGCACCCAGTCAAATGGGCTGTATTGTTTGTTGTGATCAACCAATGAAAGATATTTGCAAGAACCACCAGGCTCCAGTGTCTAATTTATTATAATACTATGATACCATGGCTATCATGCATGATTTTTCATTTTGTTTAAGAAATGTGTTTTAGTCATTGTTTTTATGCACTGCAATAAATAAGTTCGTTTTTTAAATGGGGTGCAGCTAAATTTTAGCAAAATGACAGAGGGGTGTCTCGAGACTAAAAAGGTTGAGAACTGCTGCCTTAGATAATTACGAAGTAAATCAGATTTACTTCTCAGCACTTAGAGAGTGTTTACATTTCATCTACCTTGGACATATAGACTATTTAACTTCACATTTGATCAGCCAGCCTTCCAACTCTACAGGAGAGTGGTTTAAATTTAAAAGTACAATATGAAAACATCTCTGATAAGAATAATTGGGTTTGATAAAACTCTTCTTCCACATAATACACCTAACAATATGTACTGAAAATTTGATTCAGACATGTTAACTGGGTACTGGAAGAAAAATGATGCATAGCTGTGTATTCTAAAGTATTATTAATTATCACAAAGGAGTCGACAGAACATTTAAAGCTACATTTACATATTTTTTACATGCTCCGAGTAATAATCAGAATATCAGAACCTAGATCATTGAGAAGGAATGGTGCCTGCTTGGTACCAGGTCTATTGTGGAGGTTGTCTACCAGGAAAAAGGTGAGCTAGGGAATAACAAAATCTCCTGGAGCTGTTGACCTAAGCTGTTGACCTCCATGGAGAGAGCTGGGGAAGATAACACTGCTAGAGGAGGAGCTGGTACTACCAATGCACTCTGATTAGGTTTGGAATTAGAACACATAAGTTTTCTTCTCCATATCAGGCTGTACTGAGGAAATATGCACCATATTTAGTGATGGTGGCACTGGCACTCAGCTCTGCAAAAGGGACAGAAGACACAGCATTTTGATGGATGAACCTTCTACAATCTTGTAGTGCTAGCTCTAAAGCACACAGGTCTCTATGAATTTCTCCTAGAACTTTCAAAGGCTAAGAATTCTTGGGGCCTGATCAGTAACTCAGAAAGGATTTTGCAGAGCAGGAAGCAACAGCTAACATTTGAGGTGAGATGCGGTATGCCACTAAGCTCCTGATGGGGGACTTGCTCCTTGTACCCATCCGTGCCAGACTTGTAACGCCAGGTGGTTCAGGACCATGCTTGTGCTGACATGCTGGTACGATGAGCATTTTTCCCTTGGGAGGTCTCCCCCTGCTCCCTGCCATGTCTTGATTTTACAGGAAAATAAGGGAGGTTCCTCAAAGATTGCAGACCACCCTAGGGCACTCTCACTGTAGGTGTTTCTTGGGACTCCTCCACCCCTACACCCCATCCACATGCCAACCGTGGCTTGTCAGCTGTATGGTGCTTGATGTTTGAGTTATAGGCAACCAGCTGGGCTTGGTGTGTTCCCACCTTGACAGGCGTCTTGATAAAAGGGGACGTCACATGTATAATTAATTAGGTTACCCCAGCGATATTATGAATCAAAATGCTTTCGCTAATGAATTTATTAATAAAGAAAAGAAGTTTCGGTCCTAATTGTAGAATCAGCACACTACTTGACTGCAGTTCCTCAGGTCACAAGGTCCAAAGTTAATTCCCAAATCATGCCAGTTCAACACAAGCTCATAATCAAAATTAAAAATGGCCTATAATCAGTCCTTCAGACTACAAAAGTCCTCAACAAGCTATTGGGCACTCTCAATTCAACAGTGTCCCTATTCAGGTAAATGGCTCTGCTGGCAGCACGCCTCCTAACCAATTCTGCCCGTAAGGTGTTGGCTCAATCCCAGGCCTTTCCTGGCCAGTTCAATCAGAGGTAAAAAAAAAAGAGAGAGAGAAAAAAAAAAAAGAAACAGTGCAATGGAAGAAAAAGGCCAAAAGGAAAACAAGAAAAGAGAGGCAGCAACATTTCTGCCTCACTCATGTGTCCCTCTGTCTGTGTCTGAGTGCTGGGGTCCTTCTTCCAGGCATCCCTGGCACTGGTAAGGTTGAAGTACCCCTCTGGGTATCCCTGCTGTGGAAATGGCTTCGTGCTTTGCCAGTTGCACCGAGTTGGAGCTCATGATGGTAGGGCTGCTTCTCGCTCCCCTACCGTGCTGCTCTGTGCAGGCTCTTGTAGCCAGTTCCTGGTGCAGGTGTCTGATGTCACGCCTCAGTACCTCTTCAGCAAACATGTACTTAAGTACTGTGTGGGTGGTGCCGCTTGCTACTCTGCAAACTCTGTACCTGCACCTGCATCAGGTATTTTTCAGTTCCAGCCCTTACTGGGCATTTTGTCTTGATGTGCTGCATCCCTCTGACACTAACAAAACCCCCCACATGGGGCTTCCAGTCCCTGGCACCAGTCACACCATGACACTCCTGAAGCAAGATCTTGAACATGTGAGGTTGAATTAAGCTTGCCAAGGAAAGAGACTAGTACAGGAAGACAATGTCAGAGAGTGCTCAATGCTGGACTAAAGTCCTGGCTTCTGGACTTATGAATGAGTTTTTGGCCCTGTCTAGGGAGAATATTCTAAGTTTCCTTTCTTCTTTCTGGTCCTGAGTTTAAAGGCCCGAAAACATGCAATCCCTCTCTGGGATGTGTAAACATGGAGAGTGACTGTGGTAATCACTGCATCTTAGGAGAGTCAACACTGAGAAGATTTTGGTAATGGTATAACCACAGGGAGAGAGAAAAACTATGTCACTATCAAGTGATGGTAACAAGCTCAAATTAAATGTGTCACCAGGAAAAAAGAAAAAGAATCTTCAAAATGCCAAAGATCTTGAAATGTGTGGCACAACTAAAATTAAAATAATGGAGGTGGGAGGGGTGAGGACCTTAACCCCCAACTTAAAGGTGAACACCTGCTTTTATTCCCAAATAGAAAAAGGGGGAAGAAGAGACAGGCAAGGTGAAAGAACTACATAATATACTAAAAATCAATAATAAAATAGAGAGCCCATGCTGGTACTTCTTACTTAATGCAGGCTGCAAAGATTGACAAGAAAAGATTAACTCAGCCAGGTGGTTGAGAGGAAATGAGGAGTAGAAATTGTGCACTATTCCTTATAACCAATGATGCAGGGCTGGATGCAGGGCTGGTTTTCTGGGTGGCACATGATACAGACACTTTTAAGGCAAAAGCCTCCAGCTGAAGCTTAGTGACATGAGACATAGCTACAACTGACAATGCAGGACTTCTCTTATCAGGAAAAAAATTAGAGGTTCATCTAAGCAGCCTAGTGGACTAAAATGTTTAAATAGAATTACTAAATTCACATATATAGCATTATTCA
>NW_005843240.1:47714-53361 GCF_000455745.1 Alligator sinensis | reverse complement strand
GGAAAGAGACCAAACAAGTCCCAAATGGACATTAGAAGACAGGACAGGAAAGAATAAAGCATCTAAAGGGTGAAAACTGATGAAGACCTATAGTAACCTAGCAATGACTGAAGTTGTTAAATGGGAGACTGAGAAACTAAAGAAAAAACTAACAAAGCTGATATAGGGAGCTTGGGGCAAAGATGAAAATGGCTAGTTTATCTGTGAGTATAAAACTTACTAGACAGAGTACAAAGCTCATAGGCATGGAAAAAGCTTGTTGGCAGAGAACTCACTGATGCAGCGTGGAAAGAACACAAATCAAAACACGTGCTTTCATTATACTACAGTTATGTTTATACTACAACAGCGGTTCACAATCTGTGGTACATGTACCACCAGTGGTACGCAGACAACCTGTCAGTGGTACATGGCAGCAGCAGGTGGGGGCACTCAGAGTACTCATACCTGGGACAGGCACCCAGGATGTGGCTCTGGCCAGCACTACACATTGTAGCGAGGGGTGCAGCCTCTGCCGGGCCATCTGTATCAACAGTGCTCCCCGCGTGTATGTGCAGCTCTTGCACTTGCCAGACATGGGAGGAAAGCCCTGCACATTGGAATTGGCTGCCTTCCCTGCCAGGGCTGTGCAGCATGGAAGGGAAGCCCCAGGTGCCTTCCCTTGGCGGGTGGAGAAGGCACCTGGCTCCAGTGCACGGGGCTTCCCTCCCATGCCTCGCAAGTGTGAGGACTGTCAGCAATACAGGCTGCCTGGTGGAGGATGCACACCTTGCTGTGATGTGCAGTGTTGGCTGGAGCCACACCCCGAGCACCCCCACCTGCTGCTGTGCCATGGGGGAAATGCAGGGGGTGCCCACACCCCCTACCCTCCCTCACACCCCACAATACCCACACACCTGCACCCTTCCCCCACAACCTTCCACAGATACACAACCCCACAATATACCCTATGCTCCCCCATACACACAGCCACACTTCCTCACAACCTCTCCCACACCCTACCGTACACACACCCACACTCCCCCCTCCCCCCACAGTCCACCTGATGGTACTTCAGGTTGTATCATTTTAAATTGGTAGTGTGCAAGATGTCAGAGTTTGGGAACCACTGTGCTACAATATTGGATAGAATTTGGTCACTTTAAGGCAGTGCTTTCTATTTAGGTGCAAAGTCTTTGAACTGAAACACGACTATGCATTTACCTAAAATACGCATTCAACCAAACTAGATTAACCAGTTCTTGGCCAGTTTTAGGGCTGCTACTAGAAGTCTTAAAATTTACAAGAGCTTATGTTGCTAGAAGCAACTCTGCAAATGATGGGAGATAGCAGCCCTGAAACTAACTAGCTCCTTTCATTTCAAAGGCTTTTAATAGCAGCCCTCTAGCAACTGCTTCCCATTCACCACTTCTAGTACCAATTATTATGCAATTAGATAATATTTAATTACATTATGAAGATAAACAGGGCTGAAAGATGCTATGAAGCTTAGTAGCTTATGCACCAGTAGTGTAAATGCTGGGGTGGGGGAGGGTGACCATAGCGGCAGCCCTGGGCACTATGTTTGGTAGGGCAGGCTGGGAATGGGCACAAAAATAGCCACTGCCACAATGGTGCCTGACTGCACTGCCATCATCAGCATTGAAGCAACTGGTACTGTCCTGTGCCTTATGGCTGCCCCGGGCACAGAGCCACCCTGCTTTATCTGGTATGCACTTAAGTGATGTGGGTATAACCGATTTTTGTTATGTAAGCAAGTTACACACTTACCCAGCATGCGTGATTGAGATACACTATGTAATATGAACTTTATTTTCTAAATGAGATTCATGCCACCACCACAAGTTACACTTCAGGTAATCGTGCCTTAAGGTGTTACTCAGATACACATTCAACCTGATTAATGGTGTGATAAAACAAGCAATAAACTACAAAATTATTCCACAAGAAATGTGTAATAACTTTGTAGCTTGTTCTAATAGTACCATTAACTGAATGTGTGGCCAAGTGCTCCCCTGTGGCTGGAAGCCCCATCAACTGAGGGGCTCCTAGTCACAGGGGTGCACCACCCACTGCCAGTAGTGGCAGCATCATCAGCTGCAGGGCTTGTAGTGAGGAGAACACTGCCTTCCCACCCCCTACCCCCTCACTTCAGCCTCTTCAGCTGGGGGGGGGCTCATAATGGGGGCAGAATCTTTGGCAGCTGTGACCACTGCAAACCCCACATGTCACAAGGCTTGCAGCAGGGGCATTCTCCCCGCTGCCCCTCTGTTAGCCCCTCAACTGATGATGCTCACAGCAGGGGCAGCGTTCCCTGGGTTGCCTCCTCTGTGAACTCCCATGCTGGCTGCAAGTCTCACACTGGGGGCAGTGTGAGACACTGGCCCCAGTCTGAGCCCTGCTAAGCCTAGTTGGCTGTGTAGGTTGCAGCTGCAAGATCCAGTGCAGGGGAAGCCCAGAATTGTAATCCAAGGCTCCCCCCACCCTAGTGATAATGTGTGATGTGATCTACTGAGCAATCCCACAATCTTGCCTGCTACTTGTGCACGGCAGGAGGCAGGAGGGGCTCTGAAAACAGACCTATACAAATTATTTCAGACTGTAACAAGGTTCAATGATGCAAAGATGGGAAGTTAAAATTTTGTTTTATTAAAGTGTTTTGTTTATTGAAGTAATGTGAACTGGAAGCAATATTCATATTTCAGCAAAAGATAGAGCTCCTTGTCCAACTCAGAATCTGTAACCTGAATATTATCATTTGAAAATTTGGAGCTTAGGCTACTTTTTCCAAGTTGCCTCACCAGATGCAAGTCAGTCTGAGCCATTTTTGTATCCAATCTTATTCTGATTTGCATGTCTACTAATTCTGTTTTAGACACTGATTTGTAGGTGCCATCAACTTCACTGTTGCCCAAGGGATTTAAATTGTGAGTAAAAACCAGGAGACCAAATGATCACCAGGTATAAAACGTGGTTTTATAAGGTTAAGTACAGGATTTTCATATCACTGAAGAAATCATTAAATTAATTGATATATTATTATTATTGTTGTTGACATAATATTTTAAGTAGGGTTGACCTATGGTCTCACCCAGTAAATGGTAGTTCTTATGTTCTTATATGTTCTTATTGATGCTATGCAATATGTAAGATATGTTAACAAAGAGATTTATCTCACCAAAATATCTATCTAGAAGCAGGTATAATACATTATATAAAAATGCATATAGGCACCATATGGATGAATAGAGAAAAATGTCATGACTGAAATTGGAAAGGCTTACAGAAAAGGATTTTCAGGAGGTAGTTATATGGGGAAACTGAAACCATCCTATAAAGTAATTAGCATTGTGATGAAATTAATGGATGGCAAAGAGCTAGTGACAGCTCAATTTTAGTCCCACTTCTCCCACACTGTGGTGCTTAGCTACATGTAAAATTTATATAACAACTTTCACACCTGCAGCTCAAAGTGCTTTTCAAATGTTCGTGATTCCTCACCATCTTCTTCTAAGACTAGTAATTAGCTTAAACATACAGATAACAACAATGAGGCTGAGAGAGATTCAGGGCAACATTTACAAGGCTGTCTGTGATTTTAGGTACACCACTCAATACACCTAGACCCTGACACTCAGTGGGTGTGTCTACATGAGATGTTTACTGCAGATCTGACTAATCAGCTCTGTAGTAAAGACTTAGTATCTATACACATGGCCTTGTTAGGCCACAGGAAACTAATTAATTCCACCATAGGTTAGTACTTGTAAACAAAAGTACAGTTCTATGGAGGTGTTCTTTAGTCCACAGCCTTTCATTGGAGCATGCTTGTGCCCCAGCCAGCCCCTCCGCAGCACATTGAGCCAGGTCGAAGCAAACCTAGGTTGGTAGGTTTATCTCCTGGGCCCCCTGCCAGCTGGGGCTGCTCCAGCTTGGCTCAATATGCTACGGTCCTGGGCACACATGAAGATGCTGTACCTGGGAGCAATAAACTCTGATGTGATATATGCCAAAGTTTGAGTTGCATTAATTTCATGTTAGATACACACAGTGATACTAAGCATATCATTTAAGTCAGTGGAAGCACTGAAAAAATTCATTATCCAAAGATAATGCAGTGCGGAACCACCTGAATGAGAAGTTAATCAATATCTGTCCCAGTAGAATGGTGGTTCTCAGTCAGTAGGCTGTGGGGATGCTCTATGCCCAATGACTACTCAATGTATAAACAATGAAAAACTTCCTGACAGTGGTCATCTAAAGGAAAAAGTGTCAGACTCTGTCTTGTTTGCTTTTTCTCTAGTCCCATAAGTCTTTCACTTTTGATTGTGCAACAGCCCAGATTCAACAGGAGGAAGGAAAAGCGCTCTCAATCTTGTCTGGTCCACAGCCCTGGCAATTAAGGTTCTCTCCTGGGAAGCAGGAGATGAGAGTTCAAAACCTCCTGAGGCTCTGGGTGGAACTGGGAGCCAGGTTTCTCTACTTCTTGGCCCTAACCATTAGTCTATGGGGCAAAATGTTGTTGTCACTGCCATTAGCAGCTCACCAAACAGATGATGCATGTGCATTTTTTCTCACCTAACTGAAGATTTAATGATTTTGGGGAAAGGCAAGTAGAGTTGGACCATGACAGTATTTAGGCAAAGGGAGACACTTACATGCTTATCCTGTAGATGGAAACATATAAGAAATCTAGGCAATTTAGCAGTTCTGTGACTGCTACGTGGGGTGGAATAAGATCACATTTAGATGCTTAAAAGCCAAGTAAAAGCAAGTTAGGGATCTTAAAGACAAAATAAGATCATGTTCATTTTCACAAAAAGAAAATCAAGGAAGCAGGCACAGCTTGCCCACACCTCCTAAAGCTTCCACGTGATTTCTTGTGTAACCTGATAGCACTGTTCCAGTTCTCATTCTGGCACATCATCACTCAGTTCTCTGCTCAGAACGATAACACACTTGGTCAAAAAAACCAAATTTCATCCATTGTTTTTTGCTTCCCCCCGCTAAAATACAAGAGAGATCCTTCAGAGAATCCTTGAAGGGCATGAGTTTCTACTTTTATTGACTTATGTTCACTTTAAGAAGCCTGTACTTTAATGGTAACACAGCCCAGGTATTCTTAGAATACTGCAGGAAAGAGTAAGACTGGTAGGAATTTGATTTTTTCTTCACTTATGAACTGGGCTGTATTTTTTCTTTATTCAGAAAAAGTCCCCAAGATATACCAGAAATCATGTATTAACAAACTACTTTATGTGCTTCTGATGCACTTTTTTTTTTTCTGTCAGTCCTCATCTCAACAAGAAATTGTTTTTTAGATATATTGGGAGTAAAAGGAAGGCCCAGGGAGGAATAGGACCCCTGCTAAATGGGCAGAAACAATTGGTGACAGACAGAGGAGACAAGGCTGAACTCCTCAACGAGTTCTTTGCCTCAGTGTTCCTAAGAGAGGGGCACGACAAGTCTCTCACTGGGGTTGTAGAGAGGCAGCAGCAAGGCACCAGACTACCATGCGTAGACCCTGAGATGGTGCAGAGTCTCTTGGACGAACTGGATGCCTTTAAGTTGGCAGGCCCAGATGAGCTCCATCCGAGGGTGCTGAAGGCACTGGCCGACATCATTGCAGAGCCACTGGCGGGAATAT
>NW_005843240.1:38119-46964 GCF_000455745.1 Alligator sinensis | reverse complement strand
TCCTAGTAGACTCCAAGATGAACATGAGTTGGCAGTGTGACGAAGCCATCAAAAAAGCCAATGGCACTTTATCGTGCATCAGTAGATGCATGACGAATAGGTCCAAGGAGGTGATACTTCCCCTCTATCGGGCGCTGGTCAGACCGCAGTTGGAGTACTGCGTGCAATTCTGGGCGCCACACTTTAAGAGGGATGCAGATAGCCTGGAGAGGGTTCAGAGAAGGGCCACTCGTATGGTTAAGGGCCTATAGACCAAGCCCTATGAGGAGAGACTAGAGAAACTGGATCTATTCAGCCTCCACAAGAGAAGGTTGAGAGGCGACCTTGTGGCTGCCTATAAGTTCATCACGGGGGCACAGAAGGGAATTGGTGAGGATTTATTCACCAAGGCGCCCCCAGGGGTTACAAGAAATAATGGCCACAAGCTAGCAGAGAGCAGATTTAGATTGGACATTAGGAAAAACTTCTTCACGGTTAGAGTGGCCAAGGTCTGGAACGGGCTCCCAAGGGAGGTGGTAGGGGGTCGGACTCGATGATCTATTGAGGTCCCTTCTGACCCTAACATCTATGAATCTATGAATCAGGGCCAGAATCCTGAACATTAGTCCACGTCACTATAGAAACATAGCAAGGCAGTACAGAGTGAAGTTAGGTTTATATCCCTCTTAGAATTTTGTTGAGAACAAGATGACAACAGTTACTGAAAAACAAAAGCAGACCAAATAAGAAGCATTTTGCATGGCACTAAATGGAGGTGCCTGCAAGAAACCTTGAAAGAAAAATAGTAAGTAAAGAAAAATACTAATCATATCTAATTTTTGTGAGTGAAAATTGCGCAGTCACTCCATTTGTGTAATAAAAAGATCTGCATATCTTAAATTTAGGCATATTTGATAAATGGCTTCTTTTGTGGTCAGCATACTTTAATTACTGTGATTAACTACTTAAGAAAAAAAAAGAATAATTGTTGTCTTTTCTTTGCTACGGATTTCATTTGACAGCCAACAGGATTTGACAATGCTTCTAATTCTTTTTAAGGAGTTAAGAGGATCTTAATCAGTACCACTGAGAGACAAATTTTGCAGAAAACTACAGTGACAGCCCAATGAATCCCAGCTGAAATCACTCCAGGATCATAGAGCAACCAGGATAGCAGAGGCAGTAGTAGACAGCCTGTGTCTGAGTCCAGCAGATGGTGAGAACTGAATTAGTCCCAGGGCAGCTGATGATCTAGCTGAGCAATTCCCCCCACACTTCTCCCAGACTAAGAGCATATGCAACATGGAAAAAGCTGGGAAGTGAGTGGTGTGCATGGCAGGGCTGGGATGGGAATAGGTCATGAAAGCTGGTATTTGGATCCATAAACAAGGTATTGTACACTGGACCCACACATAGGCTGGCAGGTTCTCTGAAGACTCAGAGCTGGACCTCACAGGCATCTCAGTCTGAGTGGGCATAGCAAAGGGAAATGCTCTGGGATGAGCTATTGACTCTCTTTGGTAGTTAGTCACCAGAAATAATTCTTATAAAATTGGGTAAAAATTATTTCAAATTTTGTGAGGTGGCACTAGAAAATTTTAGCTAAGTCCAGTACCTTTCGTGGGGATGACTGAAAAGTGGTTTGACTCGATGAAACTGAGGATATGTCAGGAACCTGCCAGACTTTCATAAATTGACAAATCCAGAAGACATGAACCTTTGGGAATGGGAAGGCTTAGTAATTACACATGAACAGACCATATTTGGTATCTGGGGCATTCAGGTGTGATGGAGAACAACATCTCTGACCAGGGCACAGATAACTCTTTGGCTAACAGTAGAAAGGGAACTATTAATTATCTGCTATGAAGCTGGAGGCAGAAGCACACAAGCTAATCGCTGATGTCTCCTTTTGGCTGGGTACTTTTTTCTTTAAACCAGGTCCCCTTACAGAAACTGGTCCCCTTGGAATTGGAGCACTTAAAGTAGACTCAAAAGGAGGTACCCTTTAAGAAATGAGGGACAGAGTTTCTCAAAGGAGTTGGGTGCCCAATGTGTATAATGTGAAGGTACTACACACTTTCCCCAGCCCCTGAATAAGGAAAGAGCACTGGGGACCCAGAGTGGGTTGGTATCTATTTGTAGAGGTGTGGGGAAGGGGTAGGAAAGACTGATAGCGATCCTTCATTTGGTAGAGAATGGTAAAGAAGAAATTTATGACCTGGACTGTATGAGTGCTTGCTAGTCATTCCCAAGAGTGTTAATAAAACTGTGGCGTTAATGCATCTTGTCTTTCTGTGGAAAAATAGCTAGGACTTCAATTAACAAATGAGCACAGGTAAAGCACATAATTTATATGCTTAAACGCAGTATAATAGAACATAGTAGTGAAAGTTTCAATAATAGATGTTCAGTACATCATTTCTATACTGTTATATAATTTATTGTGCTTTGCATGCATTACTCTTTCCGTTTTTCTTACCCTCATTCCTTCAAATCGTGATAAAGCTCGTAAAGGTCTCAAGGCTCTTAGTGTTCTAAGTGATTTAATTGGACCAAGTTCTGAGTAGCCCAACGCGTTAGCTGTTAAACTAATCAAAGAAACCTACAGGGGGGAAAAAACACAAAAAAGAAATATTTTTATGCATCTATATTTTAGGTTGGCTGAAAAACTCATCAAACTTAGACCTGAACCCTGATAGAACCTAAGCCCCTGTTGCTTGTTGCTGAATGCAATGTAAGATTTAGTTGTCTCTCAGAATTTGGCATTGTATGAAATACAAAAAAATATAAAGTATTAGGAAAAACAGAAGTGTCAAAACATTTTAGGAAACATGCATGCAACTGGTTTTCACCATATTCAGCCAAATATAATGTTTAATGAGACCAAGCCAGCAACATTATCATGTGAACGGTGTTAAAGTCTGAAATCATTTTTTTTCTGTAAAAACACAGGTTACATATTGATATAATGGATAACATTGTTGAAATTTTTACATGGCATTTTATAAACATATTGCCATAGAAACTAAATCTTATCTTATTGCTGAATGTCCAAAAATAAGATGGAATATCATTTTCTTTGGTACAAGAAGGATTAAATGTGTTCTATTCATAAATCATTCATGAAATGGTACTGTATTCAAATTTTATTATTAAAGTACTGTAGGCGTGACAAAATATGACACGTAACTTTGAGTTGGTTAATTTATTTTCTGGGAAACCATAAGATTCAAAATAGGACATAATTAAAGTAATTATTTGTTTCTTAATCAGGTGAGATAGATTCAAGGAGTGGTCTCTATGAGAAAGAAAGGTCACTGATACAGAGAAATATAGACTTCTTGATAAACTAGGCATGAGGCGGGAGGGGGGATAGAATTGTGGGGGACATTTTTAGCAGTAACAACATTTTTGGACTAGACACTTTCCCATTCTGCAGGCCAGTGGTCATACATCAAGGAACACAAAACGTAGGATATAGGACTCTCCACTGGGAAAAATTGACTGAAAAAAAGGACTTGGGAATTGTGGTAGCAGAACTGTTACCAATGCCACAGTGTAAGGACTAATTTGATAATACAGTGTTTTTTTTAATCTAGGTGACATAAGATCACTGGATGCTGAAGCAATACAAATTTAGATTGGAAAAGGTACAATTTTTATTTTTATTTATATTTTTAATAGTAAAACTAATCAACTATGGGACAATTTATCAAGGGATATGGTGGATTTTCTATCATGGGAAATTTTAAAATTGAGATTAGAAGTTTAAATTACTTCGATTAAATTTACATTGGATTTCCAAGAAACTGCAATGTAAAAGTCTAAAAAAATGTTACCCTGCCATACTAAAAGAGAATACATTATTCTGCCTAAAATTCTACTAATAAGGGTAGAAAATAACTTTGTTGGTATCAGATAAGAAATGAGAATTACGAAGTGAGAAATTCTTCATTCCATCTCATGACATCTATAGCACTGAGGTAAAGCGTCAGACAGCAAGGAAGGGACAGCAGAAGAAAATGTTCCAAAGCCAAGAGGAAAAGACCGTATGACATTAGGGCTGTGAGTGCTTTTTTAATAGAAGAGCTAATGTTATTGTCAGTTCAAGGACAATTATGTTTTCTTCTTATTTTGTACATAAGCAGGCTTCTTGGCCTTTCAGCTTTTCTAAGTGTACTCTCCATCCTGTAACAATGTCATCTGTTAATAGCACTACATGTTCCAGTGCAAACTGAAGAATCAATTACAACAAGGCTCATTTTGGTTCAAAAGTGAGCAGAATTGGTACAGTACTGTTTATTTTTGGATCAAAATGAGTGAAATTTCATTTGTGAGCATATCATTTACTGAGTCAGTTTAGTGTACGTTCTTGTAATGTTAACTTACAGTCAAGTATTATGTACCCACAGTAAAGCATGATGTCAATGCATACAACACAGGCCCATGTGAGTACTGTCATTCTTGTGGGTTTAGCAAGTGTGAAAGTAACTCTCCTAAACTCAGAATGCCCCTGCAGTGCATCAGGCACCAGAGTCATATTCAAGTTTTGAGACAAGACATTTCACTTGAATTTTGCATTGGCTTCCTTTTCCACTATCCACTCCTTGTAGTGTCAGACTACTAATGAGGAGTTTATACTGTATGCAGACACACGAGAACTTTTTCAGAATCATGGAAAAAATACTTATGTCCCTTTCCTTCAGCTGTCTCAGAATACAAATTGTAAATATGCATATTCACTTATGGAAAGCACTGGAATATTTATTTATAGGACACAGGGAGAATTGGGGGTCTTCCTTACCAAAACTGTTCAAATGGCAAAAAGTATTTGAGATCATTTAGGAGACTTGCCTCCTGAACTAGGCCTCCAGATTAGACCAGTATTTTCCAGTGAGGGGCTTGAGACTGAGATGGGTGAGCACTAGGACCCAGTCACCTCTGCTACTTCTCCCTGCTACTTGGCTGGATCTCATGATTAAATTCATTATTAACATTTATCAACACTTATGTTTGTGAATATTTAATTTTGGTGGGACTGACTCTTTGAACCTTGCTTGGTTCCCAAACAGCACTTGGGGTCAATATGCAGGAAGCAAAAATACAAGTGAAGAAACAGCAATAATGGATTACTTCTGAATTATCTTTGTAAAGATTCTGCTTATTGATGGAAGTGAGGAAAAATCATGCAGCAGATAAAATAGTTCTATAATGAGCCTAAACAGAGAAGGAAGGTCAAAAGAAGTGCTGTTTGCATCTTCCCTTCCAAAAAACACTGAAAAGCCTATTATTCACAATAAAGAAATGATTGTGTTTGAACTGCTGCTGCTGAGAAGCACAGATTTTCTTTGCAGAATTCCAGAGATGGTATGCCTTCAATGTCTATGCAGAAATAAGGACAGTTGTAAGTGTCATAAAACAGAATATACGCATGGAAGATTCAAAGTGCATAAGTGACTTTGGAGTGCAAATCCTATTGATCAGGGTTCCTAAGACCCCTACATAGGTTTACAGATCGGACCTTTTTCATTTGGTCATGGGGCAATAGTAAAATATAAATTTTACTACTTGTAAAAATAGGCTAATTTGGCAAGAGCCTGGGTGCTCATGCTCAACCCCTGGCCTTGGGCCAGATCTGGCCCATGATATTATGTCATCTAGTATTATGTTATGTGTCAGCTCTCCATGGATTCATGGGGACCCCTGGGTACCTGATCCCAGCGCACAGGGTGAGATGAAGGCAGTGCCAGGCCCCAAAACCTAATCCTGGTATGGGGAGCCAGGAGAGAATGATGCCAGGCTCTTGGGGTCCAATCCTGGAGTGCTGAAGTGCAGAGAGAAAAGCCAGGACCCCAGGGCCCAATCCTTGCATGTGGAGGTGGTGCTGGGCCCTAGGGCCTCATCCTGGTGCTAGGGAAAGGGAGAGAGCAGTGCCAGGCCTTGGGGCCTGATCCTGGCCCATGAGGCTTTATCCAGCTCATGGTTCAGCCCCATGCTACTCATCTGGCCCATGGAGGCAAAAGCCTGGGCACCAGTGGGCCCAACTATTCCTAGAGGAAAGACTAGTAAAAAGCCAAGTGAAAATTGAGAGAATTTTAGTTCCCAATTAAAAACCACAAATATATTCTAAGTTGTTCTGCAACCTTATCTACCTTGAATATGACAAAATCAGCATAAGGATTACTGTAGAAAAATAGACTGGAATGAAGTGCAACATTTAAATACAGTTTTGGTTAGTCAATAAAAAATGGTATGCTATTAGGGAACATATTAGTGATTTTTAAACCATTTTCTAATGAAAAGCACTTTCCTCATCATACTTATAACTAACATGAGTTATATAGGAATATATAGGAATATAGACTCCTACTGCCAGGCCCTTCTCCCCCAGGGAGACGGAGGGTAGACCACGGTCTCCCTCCAGGACAAGGGAGGACCCGGGGACCTCCCATACTGTCCAGTCACGGGGTTGGACCAAGGTGGTCAAGGACCCCAAGGCTCGTCGCACCAAGGCCCCTGCCGCGTTGGACCTTTGCAACAGGTACCAACCTCTTGCAGCCCCAGCAGAGCCTGCTGAGTTGCCAGCTCCTGCAGGCAACATAGGCTCAACTGTAGCTACCGCCCCTGCTCTCCCTAAGAAGAAACACAAAGTGTTTGTCGTGGGAGACTCCATCCTGAGGGGGACGGAGGGGGCAATCTGCCACCCCGACCCCTTGGCCCAGGAAGTCTGCTGCTTCCCGGAGCCCGTATCCAAGACATTACAGAGAAGATCTCTAAACTCCTCCATCCCACTGACCACTACCCTATGCTCCTCATCCATGTGGGCACCAATGACATGGCTCGGAACCCTCCCAGCTGGGTCATGAGGTGCTACAGGGATTTGGGAGCGGGGCTTAAGGGGTTGGGGGCGCAGGTGGTGTTTTCCTCGATTCTTCCGGTTTCAGGCTATGGGCTGAGGAGGGAGAGGAGGATACAGATAGTGAACCAAAGGCTGCGGCACTAGTGTCATCGGGAAGGCTTCAGCTTCCATGACCACAGTCCGCTCTTTGGTGAGAGAGGCAGTGAGCTGCTGGGAAGGGACGGCCTCCACCTCTCTCCGCTGGGGAGGAGGCTCTTCTCAGCCAGACTGGCTGACCTGATCCACCAGGCTTTAAACTAAGCCTGCCGGGGGATGGGGGGACTACCGCCACTGCTGGCCGGCTGTGCAACCCTTGCAAAGCCATCAGGCCAAGCCACTTAAGGGAGCCCACCCCTGCCCCAGCCCAAGAGCAAGCTGTGAGCAAGGCAAGGGCCCCCAAGGGGACCCTTGTGTGCCTGTACACCAATGCCAGGAGCTTGGGGAATAAACAGGAGGAACTTGTCCTTCTGCTCAACACAAATAATTATGATGTCATAGGGATAACGGAGACCTGGTGGGATTCCACCCATGACTGGACCACGGGTATAGACGGCTATACCCTCTACAGGAGGGATTGAGTGGACAAAAGGGGCGGAGGTGTAGCTCTCTATGTCAAGGAGATATATGCATCCCTACAACCTGACATCGGCACCCAGGGTAAACAACTAGAGACCCTCTGGGTTAAAATCCGTGGGGAACACAGCACAGGAGATACAATGGTGGGAGTCTACTACAGACCTCCCTCCCATAATCAGGAGACTGACCAGGAGTTTGCCAGGGAATTGGCTGAGGCTGCACGTTCCCAGTCCATGGTTGTCACAGGGGACTTCAACTACCCAGACATCTCAAGGGAAGAGTGCTCAACCAAATCCGAACTGTTGCAAAGCTTCCTCACATGCGTGGATGAGCTCTATCTGACAAGAAGTCTACGGGCCAACAAGAGGCAAAGCGTTGCTTGACCTGGTACTGGCAACCAGGCATGACCTAATCAGCGACTTAACAATCGAAGGGAAGCTGGGTGACAGCAACCAGGAACTGATCACCTTTACCATCCACTGAAAAACTATCAAGTCAGTCAGCAGTACAGAGGTCCTCAACTTCAGGAGGGCTGACTTTGACAAGGTCAGGAGACTTGTTGGTGAAGCCCTAAGGGACCACGACCCCAAAAGGAGGGGAGTCCAGGAAGAGTGCTCACTCCTCAAGGGAGCGATCCTAGATGAACAAGCTAAGGCTATTCCGTCTCGGAGGAAAGGCAGCAAGAGGGCACAGCAGCCCCCTTGGCTCTCCAGGGAACTGGCAGTCCTCCTGTGTCTAAAAAGACAGACCTACAAAGGATGGAGGACAGAATCCACCTCCAAGGAGGAATACTCTGCACTGGTCCGGACCAGGGAACAAACCAGGAAAGCCAAGGCTGCCATGGAATTCCAACTGGCCACAAGTATCAAGGACAATAAAAAGTCCTTTTTTAGATATGTGGGGAGCCGGAGGAAAAGCAAGGGCAACCTTGGACCCCTGCTAAACCAAAAGTGGGGAACTGACGACTGACACCCAGGAAAAAGCCAACTTGCTAAGTGGGTACTTTGTGTCAGTCTTTCACAAGTCCCATGGAACACCCCTGCCCATTACGGGAGAGGAATGCCTAAGCGAGGGTGGTTCCTTGCCCTCCATCAATGCTGACCTTGTGAAGGAACAGTTTGAGAGGCTGGACACCTTCAAGTCAGCCAGCCCTGACAATTTACACCCCAGAGTACTCAAGGAGCTGGCTGGCATCGTAGCTCAACCCATGGCACAGATCTTCAAGAGCTCCTGGTCCTCTGGTGAAGTGCCCAATGATTGGAAGAAAGCCAATGTGGTACCTATCTTCAAGAAAGGGAGGAAAGTGGATCCGGCAAACTACAGGCCCATCAGCCTGACCTCTATCCTGGGGATGGTCTTAGAAAAAATCATCAAGGAGGCCATCCTTAA